>NC_090855.1:17447500-17735000 GCF_024217435.2 Syngnathus scovelli
AATTGATGATGTCACAGCCAAAAGCTCACATAATTCCGTACAAAATGACAAACATGAAAGAATGATGAATGGGCGGTGTGCGGCAGTGGGCAAAGAGGATGTATGTGCAAGAATGGTTTACTGGAAGGAGCCTTGGAGATAAAACCGGTAGAGGTGCCAGAGGAAGAGCGGCAGAAGGAAAACAACCAAGAACCCGGCCAAAGGTGATCGCCAAGGCCGAAAGACGGGATGGAAGACAACAGCCCCCCCACACACCGAATCGCCCATAATCAGCACCCACCCCCACGGAACCAGCTCTCACCGAACCAGCACCCACTCCCATGGAATCAAACTCTCCTGCGAACTTGCCACACCCCGATTCATCACCCATCAAACTCGGCCCACACTAGCATGTGCAACTGAATATAAGCTGACCAAAGAACCTTGAACGTTGCCTTTTCTGAATGGAGACTTTCTGCTCTTGAGCATGGTCGCACGAAAGGCCCAGCGCTGTATTGTACTTTCCTGAAAACAGAGCTTTCTAAACAAGAATTGTGATTGAACTCAACCAACCTGTGTAAGTCTAAATTCCGTTTCGGTGTCTTAGCCTTTTCCTAAAACTGAAAAAAAAAAAACGAGCGCACAGTGAGTAAATGGAATAACAGGTGATTGGCTATGGCTTTTGCCGTGAAGCGCGAATAGCGCGCTTCCCAAATTGTGGACCAAAATCCAACAAATGGTGACCATCCAACGTGATTTCTTCAGAAGGGAAAGTGCATGCTCCAGGAAGAATTCTTCCTTCTCCGCTCTTGCTCAACAATATTGCAGTCCGATCAGCACAAAAGGTAAGGGGGAACCTTTTTTTTTTTTCAATAAAACCTCCCAGTCCAGCAATGTTATGAAGTGAAAGCAGAGTAAAATTAAAAATGAATAATTTTAGCTCTGTGTTCAGGAATGGTGGTTGTATATACATTTATGATTGTATGGATGATTTCTTTTTGAAAAGAGAAAGGTGGTGAGGACTTCGTCTGATCACCGAAGGGTGCTCACACCGCTGGAACTTGTGGGATGCCAATGGCTAGCATATGGGCACCGGAGTGGCTTCAATAGTAGACGCTTAGGGACGTTGTACTGTTGCCTAAGGTCAGGGTCGATTAGATCGGCCAGGCCAACAATACGAGTCAGGGACTCGTGAAAGAAAAAAAAAGGTGAAGGCATCACTGATATAGCAGGACGGATGCCTGGCGACCTTAATAGAGACCTTAGAGACTTATATTGCTGTCTAGGGCGAAGGGTAACTGGGTTAACCAGGTCGCTACATAATTGTTGAAGTGCGCTTATGTTGACATTGCGTGGAAAGCAAGCTTGGCTGTCAGATGGGACAGCGACGCAGCTGGAGTCAAAGTTAAAGTCAAAGTCTGCTTTATTGTCAATTTCTTCATATGCCAAGACACACAAAGAGATCGAAATTACGTTCCCGCTATCCCACGGTGACAAGACATAGTTCACAATGTACATACAAGTAAACAACACAAGAAAATAAAACAAGAAGGCACAAACAATGAATAAATAAGAGTGATGAATCAATAATAAATAAACACATAACACAATAAATAAGTACAGGACGCTACGCAGAAGGGGGAAGAGAGTTCAGGATTCTAACAGCCTGGAGAATGAAGCTGTTGGTGAATCTAGCGGTGCAGGAGCGCAGGCTCCTGTACCGCTTCCCAGAGGGCAGAAGATCAAACAAAGAGTGAGCGGGGTGACTCACATCACTCACAATTGTGGTCGCCTTCCGGGCGAGATGGGAGGTGTAAATGCCCTTCAAGGAGGGGAGTGAAGCACCAATAATCTTACCAGCCGTGTTCACTATACGCTGCAGGGCCTTCATTTTGTATGCAGTGCAGCTACCACCCCAGACAGCGGTACAACTGGAGAGGACTCTCTCAATGGTGCCACGGTAGAATGTAGTCATGACGGCCGGAGGAGCACTTGCTCGCCTGAGTTTCCGCAGGAAGTACAGGCGGCGCTGAGCTTTCTTCGCCAGTAACGCGGTGTTGGCGGACCAGGAGAGGTCCGCACTGATGTGCACCCCCAGGAATCTGGTGCTGCTCACCCTCTCCACCACAGCACCGTCGATGGTCAGCGGGTGTGACCCTTCCGGAAGTCAACAACAATTTCCTTGGTCCAGTTGATGTACATAAACTATTCATGTACAATAATGCGAAATTTAATCAGGATGTGTCACAAATCAAAAGGCACGTTTAACTCCCATGCTAATATTCTGCGAGCAAGCATAGCTAGATAGCTGGGCCAAGTTTGACAACCAGTTAGTGAGCTCGAACCTAATAGCTGGTTGAAGCGCTGGTCTTGGTAAGCAGGATCGAGTCCTGATTTTGATTCTTCTATCTGTACAAGTTTGAATGTGACAATAGCCATGCCTAATGAGCAAAAGGACAAGGTGTGTCCTTTAATCAAAAAAGATGTGGCCAAAGATTCTCTCAGAAGGGACATTTAAAAACACATGTAAGAACACACACAGGTGAGAAACCTTTTTCCTGCTCAGTTTGTGGCCATAGATTCTCTCAGAACTGTGGTAGATTGAATCGAGCACTCATCCTGATGAACATTTGGACTCTGAGTTACAACATTCTCAGACTACTGCAACAGTGGACTCACCACCACTGGATCCGGTACCACACACCCCTTATCCTGTGTCTGAGAACAGCACACCCACATGCTATACCAGGAGTGGCAGAGCAGTTAAGCGCCCTGCCAGGTACACCGATTGACTTGAAGTGATGTTGTTACTCAGTGTTTAAAAAAAAAAAGGATGGAGAAAATAACGGGTGGATGATTTGTGTTTATCTTGAAATGTTATAAAATGTTATAAGTTCGAAGAGAAAGTAAAAAAGGAAAGGTCAACATGATTCGCCAAACGATAAGCTTAACAGAATAGCTTGTTGAAAGCCATTTGGTTTATTGAAACATGCCTTGTTTATAATTGAAATATGCATGTTGCAATTTTGATCAGTGTTGATACGAAAGAGTTGAGGTAACTGATGGATAAACTACTTCTCAGTTGGAAAAGAGGGATGTGGTAGATTGGACCGAGCACTCAGTGCTCGACTGTGTTTGTCTGTCAGTACTGGAGGTTCAGTGATTGTGTGGTCAGGTCTGTGTGGGGTCGTGACGGAGCACCCGGTAAAGATCGGCTCGTACTGCATCTTTGCCTCCGTGTGTTATTGTTTGAGCAATCAATTAGCAACCCACTATAAGTGATGTTAGGTTACGGATTTTAGTTATTGATCTGACTCCAAATTGCGATCAACACTGTTAGGGTTTTTCAAATTATCCTTATCGTATGATTATGTTGGAATGCAACCGGTAATAAATAACCTACCTTGTCTCATCCTACAGAAGGTCGTAAAACATCCCCTGATATGTTTTGACTAGAGCACAAGGGTTTCCTTTTCAGTCACTCTCACCCCCACTCTGTTCCTCCTAATAAATATGCCCTTGCAGGAAGGAGACTTTTCAGATTTCATTCCTGTAGCAAGTGATCTCTCCACCTGCAGGTGTCTAAAAGAACTTGCCTTGTCTCCTGTGTGGTTCTTGCAAAATAAGTTGGAGTGAGCAAATCTCTAACATTTTGGTGCCGAAACCCGGGACCCTCATACCCATCATCTGGCTGACGGAGGACGACGCGCTGTACACCGTCGACGGGCCAGCGTCCACTAGCCGGACCTGGTAAAGAAAGACCTGGGAAGGAAATTATTCGCTGGGCCAGCATCTTAGGTCTGCCTTCGTCTGACAGAGGTGGATTGGCGGGACCCGGCAGTGCAACGAACCAGGAGACAAGTAAGTTAAAGGCCTGAAATTGTGTTGTGTTGTTAAACACGTAACACATAGAGGTGCACGGGAGCCAGCTTGGGTTCAAGTCCCAGTGGAAGAAACAGGCTAAGAAAGGCAGAGCTTCTTTTTCGTTCGTCGAAGAACTGTGTAGACTCTTCTTTGTCTGTTTTTCCGAGCTGAGGGATCTGGCTTGGGTTAAAGTCCCAGTGGAAGGAACGTGCTAAAAAACACGGACCTTCTTTTTTGTTAATCAAAGAAGGGCGTAGATTTTTCTTTGTATGTTTTTCCAAGCCAAAGAATAGCTTGGGTTCAAGTCCCAGTGGAAGAAACGGGCTAAGAAAAACAGAGCTTCTTTTTCTTAATTGAAGAAGGGCGTAGATTTTTTCTTTTGTCCGTTTTTCCAAAGCTGTTTGGGAGGGTTTTACACCCATCCCTGGATAGGCCTAAAAAAGCGCTGGAGTTTGTGTGATTGAGTGTGTGACTGGTAGGATAAATTGACTAAATAGCAGTTCTAGCATTGATCCACGGCAATAATACAGGCTAGTAATTTGTTGAAAGGTCAATTTAAACCTGCATTGAGGATCCTCAAAGACATAATTAAATAAATAAGTAATAAATAAGTAATAATAATAATAATATTTTTGAGAAAAGGAAATTGTATAACCTAAAATTACTAGAATTAAGATGGGAAATAAAAACGGTAAATCTCTACCTCTTGACGGAGATGAGAAGTACATGGCGAGTAGATTTCTTAATTGTATGCAATATATGCCGAAGTGGAAGAAAAAGTATGGAGTAGAAGGGAAGTTGAGAGTTGAAGTGTGGAAGATAGTAGTTGATGTTTTGGAAGAGAGTGTGGATAAAAAGAAAAATGGACTGAAAAAGAAAAGAAAAGAGAGAGAATTGGATTGTGCTAAAATGTGGTTGAAAGCTTCACAAGAGAGAAAAGAACAAATCCAAAAGACAAAAGATAGAAAGATGAAAGGTGATGAGGCTGAGGCCGGAAGACAATGAGGCCGCAGTGCGCAGGCGCACTGCCGCGGCCACGGCTCCAGCCGACGCTGAAGGGGCAGCTCGAGCAGAGGAGCAAGAGGGGCCTTCCGCTCGTACACAAAACTTGTATCCAAGCTTAACAAACCTGCAGCCCCCCCCCCCCCCCCCCCCCTCCCATATAACAGCAAAAGAAGTCAGGGTCACATTACTAGAAGTCCTGTACAAACAAGAAGTTTGACCACTGCTGCTAAATTTTCTCAAAATTTAGACAAGGTTGATGTGTGCCCAATGATACAGGTGCCAAACCCTATTGTAGGTGAAGGCCAACCCCCACATACATATGTTTTCCGGCCATGGACTTTGGAAGAGGCAAGAAAAGCAGTTGAAGGGGTTACCCCTGTTGCTGAAGACCCAGATAAATGGGCAGAGGACATGGCTGGAATTATACATTCCTATAGACTGAATGGACATGAGGCAGGAGAAGCTGCAATGTCCTCCTTGGGAAAAGACTGGGCAAAGGTTAGAGGAAATTATACAGGCAGAAATAATCAAGGGCCTTTTCCCTATCCCGTTGAGGGAAATCAATTGGGAGGGAAGTATGCAGCACAATGGAATGGTCTTGTGCAAAGAGTGCGAACTATATTTCAAAGACGAGCGAATTATGGTCATTTGGCAGCAATAAAACAGAAGCCTGGCGAAGATACTGATGATTTTCATTTGAGATTTGAAAAAGAATTCAGGGTGCATAGTGGCATCCCATTCAATGATACAGCTGAGAGTGCTTATCAACAACAGCTTAAAAATGCGCTCCTCACTCATTTCCGCCCTGAAATAGGCAACTGGGTGAGGAAACATTTGGTGGAAGTGGATGTTGCAAGTGTGTCAACAACTATGCAATGGGCCAGACATGCTGAAAAAGTGATCAAAAAAGGCAAAAGTTCTGATGTATTTCATCTAGATAATGATGATGATGAACTAGATGAAGATACAACAGTCTTCTTCCAAGGGTCCCAGCATGTTAGAGGAAGAGGTAGAGGCCAACAAGGTCGCAGGCAGCCATATAATTCAAAACCCCCACGAGATTCTGACAACTGTTGGAACTGTGGGAAACGAGGACACTTTGCAAGGGAGTGTCGTTCTGCAAAACAATATCAATCAAAGGGTGCAGGGAGGGGCAGAGGAAAGGCCAAATTCTCAGCATGACTAGACCCCCCCCCCCCCCCCCTTTGACCTCTGGTGCTCCTATAGAGGAAAAAATAGTAGATGTCCATACAGCATGGGACATTCTGAGTGCATTAAAAGAAAAACCATATGTTACTCTAAACATTGGAGGCAGTGATGTCGAGTTTTTGTGTGATACCCGGGCTTGTAAAACCGTGATAAAAACTAAAGTCCCAAATCTAAAGGCCTCCCAAAATACTATTTGGGTGAAATCTGCTGATGGGCAGGTACACAAGGAAAGTATCTCTAATCCAGTTGAAGTGAGAGATAAGGAAACTGGAAGCATGGCTTCAGTTTCGATTGTCCTATCCCCAAAATGTCCCATAAACCTGTTGGGACGAGATCTGATGACTCGGTTGGGAATTGCAATAATTCCAGTAAAGGATGGCATGCGAGCATGTAGAGTGAGAGATGTGGACTCATATGCTGCACAAGCAGGTGAACAGATTTGCTGCTCCTATGCCATCCCTCCTGAACGAAATCCTAAACTCCCAAGCAGATTGCTGAGTGAAGCTCGAAAACAATTGTCCCAACCTGAATCAGAAATGACTTGTACTGAATTACATGTCACCATGAATATTCTCACTGATCCACAAGATGACTATATTGGAAGTTTTCTCAGCGACACAGAAGTAACTTTAACAATCACTGCTCTGTACACTGATCGCAGGTCATTTGCAGCTGCCGCTGTACTCTTGCCCGCTCCTCAGAAAGACAGATACAAATTGTCGGCTGTACCCCACATCTCATTGTTTAAACCTCACAGTATAACGTGGGCAGATGTGGGTTGCCGAATTAAACTTGCTGGATCTGTGACTGATTATGAGGACAAAGGTGATGGGTGGAGCTACAGTACCAGTTGTGACGTGTGGAAGCAAACAGTGTGTGAAGTGGCTGTAGGCAGAGCAGGCGCTTGTGCGCTTCCCTGACTAGTTGACATTTGTTTGAATGAAAAGGAGGAGGGGGAATTGGCTGGGCTTCCTGAAAAACTGTGGACCAAGGGCCCATCTGATGTAGGACTTTTAAAATCCATTTCCCCAGTACAGATCAAACCAAGATCAGAGTGGCGTCCAAGAGTTAAGCAATATCCTTTAAAACAGGAGGCAATAAATGGGATTGCCCCTGTTATAAATGATCTTTTGGCAGGAGGAATCATTAGGGAATGCTCGGATTCTCCTTGCAACACTCCCATTTTTCCAGTCCATAAGGCCGACAAAATTAATTGGCGAATGATACAAGATTTACGAGCAGTGAATGATGCAGTGCAAACAAGAGCACCCAATGTGCCTGACCCACACACACTTCTGAAACCTAATCAGAAGTTTTTCACAGTAATTGATCTCAGCAATGCATTTTTCTCAGTGCCAATTCACCCAGACTCACAGTTTTGGTTCGCTTTTACCTTTAAAGGACAAAGCTATACATACACCAGATTGCCACAAGGATTTGCTGATAGTCCAACTATTTTCGTTCAAGCTATCATGGCCTGTTTGGCTGATTTTCAGATGTCAAACAAAAGCCAACTTCTAGTTTATGTAGATGATCTCCTGGTAGCCTCTGAAACTGAAGCTGCTTGCAAGGCAGACTCCTTAGCATTGTTACACTATCTCTGCAAAACAGGGAATAAAGTGAGCAAAAATAAGTTACAATGGGTCAGACAGGAAGTGAACTATTTAGGTCACACTTTGTCGGCTTCTGGAAGACAGATACAAAGAACTAGAAAGCAGATTATTTCAGATACACCAAAACCTGAAACAAAAAAACAAATGATGTCATTTTTGGGGCTCTGCAATTACTGCAGAGCATGGATCCCACATTATGCGGAAAAAACACAACCGCTGCTGGATATTGTGCATGGAGTTCCCATGACAATGACAGAAAAAATCATGTGGACACCAGTAGCGGATGATGCTTTTGTAGTGCTGAAACAGGCTCTGATAGAAACCACAACTCTTATCTTGCCAGACTACAATAAAACCTTTGTGCAAACAGCAGACTGCAGGAATGGTTTTATGACCTCAGTGTCGCTGCAGAGTCATGGCAGCAAACTAAGACCAATTGCATTTTATTCAAAAAAACTGGATCCAGTGGCTCTGTCTTTACCGGACTGTGTCCAAGCAGTATGCGCGGCGGCGCTTGCAGTGAGACAATCTGCAGATGTGGTGCTCTTTCACAAAATGGAGCTGCTGGTTCCACATGCTGTAGATGTGTTGCTGCTGCAAAGCAAAATGAACTTTTTGTCGCCAGCCAGACATCTGTCCTACACAGCTATACTTCTGTCACAACCACACATCGTGATAAAGAGGTGCACAATCCTTAACCCAGCAACGTTGATCCCGTTGCCAGGGGATGGAACACCACATAACTGTTTGGATGCTACAGAACATCTACAGCTGCCCAGAGAAGATTTAAGTGACACGCCACTTGACAAGGGGGAAAAGTGGTTTGTGGATGGATCATGTTCAAAGGATCCTAAAGGAAACAATCAAAGTGGTTATGCAATTGTGAAATTGCCAAACCAGATTGTTGAAGCAGAGAAGCTTCCATACACCAGGTCAGCACAGGCTGCTGAGCTGATTGCTCTAACAAGAGCTTGTCAATTAGCGGAAGATAAGGAAGTCACTGTATACACAGACAGTCAGTATGCGTTTTCTACTCTGTTCTATTTTGCAAAAAAATGGGAGCGCAGAGGGATGACAACATCAACCGGTAAGCCGGTTACCCATGCCTCCTTGTTAAAAGAATTGTTGCAGGCCATTCTTTTACCTGCTAAACTAGCTGTGTGTAAATGTGCTGCTCACACCACTGGCAGAGATGACGTCTCAAATGGAAACAGATTAGCAGACAAAATTGCAAAAGAAGCAGCTGCAGGGAGACATGGCCATGAATTTTTTTTAATGGGTTCAGAGGACACACAACTCATAGATAAGACTGTACTGACAGATATGCAGGGCAATGCTCCAATGGTGGAAAAACGAATGTGGACGACAAAAGGTGCAATAGTGGATATAGATAATATCCACCGCATCAATGACAAACCTGTTTTACCAAAATCACTTTTTAAGGCAGCAGCGCTTGCGACACATGGGCCTTGCCATGTGTCGACAGGAGGGATGAAGTCCATCATAGATCAACAATTCACTACCTTTGGTTTAGATGCTTACTTAAAAAAATTTTGTAAAGCATGTCCTGTTTGTGTGAAACATAATCCACAAGGAAACATGAGACCTAAGAGAGGCTCATTTCCAAAACCCTCTTATCCATTTCAAATCATGCATATGGATTTTATTGAACTCACACAAAGTGGACCTTACAAATACTGCCTAGTGATGATTGATGCATTTTCAAAATGGGTGGAAGTAGTTCCATCTAAACGCGCAGATGCCTTAACAGTGGCAAAAGCTATCTGCAAAACCATCATACCAACTCATGGCATCCCCCAAACCATTTACAGTGACAATGGTCCACACTTTGTGAACCAAGTTGTGCAGAACATGGCTGTACACCTTGGAATAACGTTAAAAAACCACTGTGCTTGGCATCCTTCGAGCGCAGGCCTGGTTGAACGGGCAAACTTTACTATCAAAAGCAGGTTGAAAAAATGCATGGAAACAACAGGCAGACCTTGGCCAGAGTGCCTCGACTTAGTGAAGCTCTATATGAGAATTACTCCCACTTCCGAAGGACTAACACCTTTTGAAGTCATACATGGGAGACCATACAGACTACCAGTGTTCCCTGCAGATTTGCAAAAAGCAGACGAAGAACAGACCTTGGCAGATTATCTAATCAGGACGCTCAAACTGAAAGATGTGTCCAATGCAAATTTACTGCCGCCAGATCTCTCCCCCTCACAGGTGGACAACCCCATCAATCCAGGAGACTGGGTCTACATCAAGGTCATCAAAAGAAAGAACTGGGCCAGCCCGCGGTGGGAGGGACCATTTCAAGTTTTGCTTGCTACTCCCACGGCGGTTAAGATTTCTCAACGGCCCAGTTGGATTCACCTCAGCCACTGCAAGTTGCAGAGAGTGCTGGACCCCTAATTCGGAGTGGTGGGGAAGGCTAACTACAAAGGAGTCCCATCGTTTAGGGTGAGACGTCTCAATGTTGGTGAAGAATTCATCGATCCCCTCTCCGCTAGGCGAGGGGATGTCCCGGTGTCTCTGCCATCCTAGTAGCAACGGGGCTCCATATGCCAGATGGATCCTCTGCTGCGTTGTGGTTGGAGCGTGCTATGGTCTATTGACTCATCTGAACAGACCAAATGACAATGTTGCCCGTGGAAAACGATGGTCGCATGATGAGAACTTTGAGGACTGGTCATGGGACCCCAGAAACCCATACGAAACCAACACTTGGTACCGGTATGTCAAGTTCACTGTGAGAGCTCACACACAGGAGGGGTGTTATGTGTGTTCGAAAACCCCCCTTCCTCCACGCAAGTTCGCTTGGAGGCCAGAGCAATGAATGTCACTGAAGCAAAATGTATGGCATCCATGGGAGGAGTTGGATATCAGCACCGTGCCGTCACAGTCAAAGATGCCGGCCCTTACCGCCCTGGACTTGCTGACGGTGCCTGTGATCAGCTATTCTGGACAAATCTCAATGTGACTGTTAGAGGACGAACAATACCACAAGTGGCCTACACAGAGAGACCAGCTGGAGTGAATTACACATGTTACATCCAAGGTAACAAGACCCACGTCTGCATTAACGACGACTGCTCTCCAGGAGGAAACTGGATGGGAGCTTTGGACATCACCGATGAGTGTCAAGATAAGAGAGCCATTTCAGGTGGTGAGGGCTGTCCAACGAACATGGCTACACCATCGAACGGAACATACTTCATACAGAATGGCTGGTGGCTTTGTGGTCACAAGGTTTATCCGATGCTGCCCGCCAACTGGACAGGAGTGTGTGCACCAGTGTGGGTGACGGACCACACCTACAGGATACGACATCATCAGCTGACAGGAGCACACAACTCTTCTGGACGTCGACGCAGAGCAGTTGCAACCTTTGACCCTCATGACCCTGTCTGGGGTGCGAACGTTCCAGAGGACCATAAAGTATGGTCCGTCGGAGACAAAGTTGTCCTTGCGCTCTTCCCTCAGATTGGGGTTGGGAAACTATCGCTCTTCATCGAGACACTGAACTATCGTTTTCAATCCTTTGTGAATCTCTCACTGCAAGTCAACGATGGACAAAATAGAGAGATTCAGGCTATTAGACCAATGGTCTTGCAAAACAGGATGGTTCTGGACTTGTTGACGGCAGCACAAGGTGGTGTGTGCCACATCATTGGGACTTCCTGTTGCACATACATACCAGGAGAAAATGACACCCACATAAACGACGCCATGAATTCGCTGAAGAACTTACAGCAGGCCATGTCTAATGACAAGGTCCCACATCAGTTTGATTTCTTTTCGTGGCTATTCTCTGGCAACTGGTGGCAACTGCTTTTGAAATTGCTGTCTCCTGTGCTTGTTGTGCTGGTGGTGTTGTGCTTGTTTACGTCCTGCGTTATCCCATGTTTGAAGTCTGCTGTGTCGAAGTTTGTGTCCTCTACTGTAGCCCAAGTTCATATACAACTTCTTAGAGATGACGGATGTGATGACGATAATGACACGTGGATTGCGTAGATGCTGTTCTGTTGAGCATGTTTTACAGAAACTTGATGATTTGACCATCGAAAATGCTTCGCAAGTGATGGATACAATGATGTACTGTTTCTGTGTTTTTGTTTTTTATTGATAGCATTCTGGTCGTCTTAGGCAAAGGGACCGTGTAAGAATTTTCCTGCTAATAACATCTGGCCGGCAGGTTTTTCGCTTACACAATAAGTTTGATCTTGGGGTATTGAGGTAATGCCTCATCTTCACTGGAAAGTGTTGCTATCATTGTTTGTTGTTTTATTTTTACTATTCATCTTTCTTCATTATACATGTATATATGTTTTTTACTTGTCTTTGTTGTTTGGGGTGGCATAATCATATGATAAAACAGGAGGGAGATGTTAGGGTTTTTCAAATTATCCTTATCGTATGATTATGTTGGAATGCAACCGGTAATAAATAACCTACCTTGTCTCATCCTACACAAGGTTGTAAAACATCCCCTGATATGTTTTGACTAGAGCACAAGGGTTTCCTTTTCAGTCACTCTCACCCCCACTCTGTTCCTCCTAATAAATATGACCTTGCAGGAAGGAGACTTTTCAGATTTCATTCCTGTAGCGAGTGATCTCTCCACCTGCAGGTGTCTAAAAGAACTTGCCTTGTCTCCTGTGTGGTTCTTGCAAAATAAGTTGGAGTGAGCAAATCTCTAACAAACACTTAACACATAAATTGCTATGTCCTAATCCACACACTGGCGCACCTAACAATTTTGCGAGTTTGTTCTGTCAAAGAGAAGACCAGTAGATCAATCAGACCAAATTTACCAATTGTTTATTCCTGACAAAGCGCACTAATACAGGCCTGGGTCCCGGGTCCCTCACACTAAAGCTCGTGCGTTTTTGTGACCACCAAAAGACGACACATTCTTCCGGGTTGCCCAGTTTTGAAGAAACACAATATGAATATTAAAGCATGGAAAATATTGTGAGATGATTGGTCGATGGTCATCTCCTCCCCGTCCAGGTGTCGCTGAGGTCAGGCGGTTGGGTTTTTCCCGCGAAGCCCGGCCACATAGACGTGCTGTTGTTCTCGCTTCTCACCGACCTTGAGGTGTTCTCGTCCGGTACTCCCTATCTGGGCCTATTCCACAACACTTCGAAGAAAACACGTTCATGCAGTTTGCCTGCACATTCTTCACCACCCACCAATCTACACGAGCACTCCAATACTAGATATTAATATGATTATAAGTTTAACACAACCTTAAAAAATATGTTTGCAAACTCCCGAAAGCACATTTCCCTTTAGTGACAACACTACAATAGTTCATCAGAGCATAAAGCTACAACATGGTGTCAGAAGACGGAGTTACGGAGTAAGTCAAGGACTGTATTCAACACGTGTTAACCGAAGATTAGCGGCAAGCTAACGGGAGCTAACACAGCCGACATGGAGCAGTTCAAGCCACCGTCTCCGCTGATTCTCATGGGGAACCTCGCTGAAAACTGGCGCAGGTGGGAGCAGCGTTTTCAGCTCTATATGGTTGCTTCTGATGCAGTGGGTAAAAATGAGGAGGTCAAAATTGCCATCCTGCTTCACACTGTCGGCGAGGAGGCGCTGGAAGTGTATAATACACTTACCATTACCCCAGAAAGAGAGGAAGCAAGGATGGAGGAAGTTCCGGAGGCATTCAGAGACTACTGCAGTCCACAAAAGAATGTTGTTTTTGAATGCCATCAGTTTTGGTTGCACACAATGTCATCAGGAATATCGGTGGACAGATTCATCACAGAACTACGTCAAAAGAGCAAAAACTGTGAGTTTGGAAGACATGAAGATGACATGATAAGGGATAAATTGGTGTTCAGCATAAGTGATACACATCTGAAAGAGAGACTGTTACGTGATAATGCACTTACTTTACTTAGAGCAATGGAAACTGTTAGAGATTTGCTCACTCCAACTTATTTTGCAAGAACCACACGGGAGACAAGTAAGTCCTTTTGGACACCTGCAGGTGGAGAGTCCATTCGTCGCTGTCTGAACAGCGATAATCGAATGAAGTCTGAAAAGTCTCCTTCCTGCAAGTTCATATTTATTAGGAGGAACAGAGTGGGGGTGAGAGTGGATGTTAGATAAATTGTATATATATGTTATCATGCGTTCCCTAATGAGTACTTATTAATAAAGTTATTGTGCAGAATGCTTGCTGTTTCTTCTTGCAGACATCACCCAGTCCACAACAAGTCAAACGATGCTGTCTGGAGCTTCCTGACCTTCTACACATCTGGGAATCCAAGAAAGTTGTTGATGTCTGCACATGTCATTTTGTCTATGCACTCTTTTCACATGACTACTTTGTTTCCCATAACATTCACTTTTCGTTTCTCATGGGATCCTGTCTTCGACTTCTAGTTTCACATAGAATCTCGTTTCTTCTCTCATGAGACAAAGCCCACGCTTTCCCCCCCACCTATCAGGGGCTAGTCTCACATTGCAGGTAGGGCATTCCTAAATAAAAAGAGAGGAGTGTAAACAAGACCTTGAGTGTATTTTGGATTGCTGTAAGTCTGGATGCACTCCTCGCGAGAAAAGACTCAACATTCTGTCTCACTGGTTTTGTCTGCTGATCCTTTTGCTGAATCTGAACCTAACAGAATTTTGGGGGCTCGTCCGGGATCTCAAAAGACCTATTTCGGGGTTCCGGCCAACTTTTCGACGCAGGACAAGTCCTTGGCCAAGGCATATAGATAGAGAAACCCTTTTCACGGGGCTGTCTCGTTCAGTCGATTGGACACCGGAGTGGTTGACGAGATCATCCGAGGAGAAGGCCCAGCAGACTGTGAGTACGAATCTTGATTCTGTTGACGTAATGAGAGTGCAGTGACAAGAGGTCACTTAAAACCTTGACAATTCTAGACCCTATCAAGTGCAATTAGAAACAGTAAATTCCGCTGGGATGATGGAGTCCCCTGACTGATGAGTCAGTTAAATTCCATGGGAGAGCGGACCCATCTGTTTTCTAAAGAAGTACAGGTAATTTGGAGCAGTTAAATTCCGCTGAGGTGTCGTGGGCCTCCTAGTTAACCTTCCTAATGTGTTAGCTTTCTGCTGCCATCTGGGGTGTTTTTTTTTAACTCTTGTTTAGCTGGTTTGGCTTCTTTATCCATGAAAAGATAGGTTTTATATCTACTTTGAGAAAAAGGCAAAAATAAGTTTTTCTTACGCAATAGGAAGGTTAAAGAGTTTAGATTTTGTAAAGATCCACGGGAGGGCGGACTCCCCTGCTTGCCTGTGAGACGTAAGGATGCGCATTGTGTGTGTGTGTGTGTGTGTGTGTGTGTGTGTGTGTGTGTGTGTGTGTATGGTTTGACTGAGAGTGATCTCATTTGAGCTCTCCTTTATGTAAACAGTGGTTTTGTGTAAAAGCAGAGGAAAGGAGACTTACCACTTATTGAATATTTTACCACTGTCCTGTGAATTAAATTGGCTTTAGGGCACTGTAGGTGCCATTCGAATTGCCAACTCCAAAATTTAGAGAAATAAATCATGAAAAATCAAATAGCAAACAAAAGCCGCTACCCCGACATGAATTAAAATGCAAGCGGTCGACACCGAAAATATAAAATATCTTGACAAATGCATATTTTGGACAGAGGGGATTGCATTATGTGACGTGGCGATGGCGAGGCTCTCCGCACTTCAGTTGCTCCCCCCACCCTTGTTATCAGCTGGGAAGATTGTCATGTCTATGTTGTGGGCCCGTGTGTTTGTTTCTGTGTATGTTTGTCTTTGTGTATCAGTTCGTTATAAAGGTTGGAATTGCGTTAAATTGGTGCACGAAAGCGGTGTGCTAGACAATGGTTTATCAGATTTGCATTGTTAAATGTAAAAATTAGAAATGATAGAATAATCTGAGGGTTGTGGTCAGAAACTCATCCAATGAGGAGAGTGCCCAGCCCTCATAAAAATGTGAGGAAATATTTGGAGTACTGGCCCCCTCTCTGCACGTTGTTGGTCTACATAGGTCATGGGCCTAGTTTATTTGGTTTTGTTTGTGGTTTGGGTTTATTTTGTTTATTGTTAAGGTGTTCCTTGTTATTCTCTTATCCCCTGCATTACAAATGTCTTCTTGATGCAGATAGGTTAACAGGCTGGGACTTTAGTGAGGAGATAATTTGTCGATTGATGGGGGTTAGTAATTGTCCAAATTCTAGTCACATGTTTTGAGGGACCGGGGTCTTGATCAAGAGTATCAAGAGGAAGAATTGGCATTCACCCAAGTGGGAAGGTCCTTTTTTGGTACTACTCACGACACCTAATGCTTTGAAAATAGCCGAACGCAACACGTGGATTCATTTATCTCATTGTAAAAAGGTGATCTCTGCAGACCCAACCTAAAGTACGGAAGGTGAGCAAAGTCTGGTAATAGTGCCTGATCCTGGTGCCAAGATCCAGGGTTGACACGAAAGCTAGCAGAAGCCAATTTCCAAGACACCAACCCGAAGCTCAGGGTGTTGACTCTGAGGAGATCCAAAAACATGAGCATTAGAGAGTCATTTGGTGAGTGCTTTAATCAGGCTGTGGCCTGCGCTAAGTCTGCCATGTGTTTTTGGTTGCTTTTGCTGGTTTGTGTTACCATTGTGTTTTTTTTCGGGGGTTATTTTATTTGGAGGGATAGAGTACCATGAGCCTCGAACATTCTTCTCTCAGGCGGCTACTAACGCTAATTCTAATCGATATGGCTCATGGGGAGAAATTGCTAGACATAAGCGCGACACTAAATCCCCTTTTGATCATGTTGTTTGTATTCCAGAAACCGTCCGCGTTCCAACTTGCGTACCATGGCTTTTGTCTTGGACTTACAATAACTCATTAATGTTTACTGTGGCTCCTAATACATCTTCTTCTATTATTTTACCTATGAAAAGTTGAAAGGTTTTGAAGTGGTCACCCCACTCTCTGGTTCCAGTGAAGAGGCTGTGTTTGCTAAACGAGTAACTTTGAAGAATCAGGGCACAAGCCTCCTTTTGACTTTTACACTCCCTGATGGTCAAATTCGTCCTCCAAATGCCACCTTGTTTAACACTTCTTGTTGGGGTTTTCAACTGTGGGCTTGGTCCTCTGGAATCGATCCTCGCTTTCCTATTGCTATTTGCCTTAATAGAACAATGTCGGTCGCAGACCGTCCCGTTACAAATAATTACACCCTGTCAGCGGGAGCAAAAATCACAAGTACGCTCCTCACTGATGTAGACAGCTATTTTGTGGCCTCCACAGGGATAAGCGGTCATACCAACAACTGGCATCTTATGGCGGAGCAGGCCTCAAAGATGGCTGACACCAGTTGCATTGCATGCATGGGTCCAAGACCTCTTTTGAAAATCATACCTGCGAATATAGGTCCTAAGTGTGCTGTTACTTTAATGTTAAGCCTATCCATTTCACCCACTCATGATTGTTTTAAATGGGATAAGGTTTACCCTGTTGCCTCTATGACAAAATATAAACCCCTTTTTTCGTCCGATGTAGCTAAGGGTAATTTTACATGTATTAGATTACCTGGTACCGGTGAGAAGCTCGGCGCCCTACCTACTCCATGGTGTGGGTCCATGACCAATGTCACTGCCCCTTTTTTGCCCATTGCTCGTAGTGATATTTGGTTTTGGTGTAATAGTAACAAACTTTATGATAGGTTGCCTTTAAACAGCTCCGGAATTTGCGCTTTGGTAACCCTATTGCTACCTGTTCATTTGATACCGATGTCCTCTTATGATCTAACATCTTTTGCTAAATCCGTGGTTCCCGTATTCTGGCCGAGAACGAAACGAAACGCCGAATGGCGGGGCGCGGCTAATCCAACTTACATTGATGCCATTGGTGTTCCTAGAGGAGTACCGGATGAGTATAAGTTGGTGAATCAGATAGCAGCTGGTTTTGAATCCGCCCTGTGTTGGTGGTGTACTATTAACAAAAATGTTGACAGGATTAACTACGTCCATTACAACGTGCAGAGGCTTGGAAACTGGTCCGAGGCGGGTTTCAAGGCGGTCCACTCCCAACTGGCCGCTACTTCCCTCATGGCTTTCCAGAATCGAATGGCCCTTGACATGCTACTCTCAAAGGAGGGCGGTGTCTGCGCCGTGTTCGGTGAGCAATGTTGCACGTTTATTCCGAATAATACTGCAGCCGGCGGGAGCCTGTCCCAGGCCCTTGAGGGCCTGCGGACCTTGAACGGGAAGATGAAGGAGCACAGTGGGGTGAACACAGAGGTTTGGACCGACTGGTTGAACGTGTTCGGAAAGTACCGCACCCTGGTTTCCTCTGCCCTGGTCTCCATAGCCGTTTTCTCTGCCATTTTGACCTTGTGTGGATGTTGTTGCATCCCTTGTCTCCGATCCCTAATTAACAGACTAATTACAACTGCTATCTCTCCACCAGCTGAGACTTTCCCGTTGCTCCAAAGGGATGACCTTTCGATCGACGCGGGTTCCTTCTCTAGTGACGACCCGGTCGGCGACTCTATTGTGGTAAACCTGTCCGGTTTGTTTCTTGACCCTAGCTTTGCCGATTATGACTCAGTTTCCTCCTGAGTGTAAGTTAGTTCTTGCGAAATGTGATCCCTTGGCTGAAAATCTTTTTGAAGTGGCCATATGGGTGATGAGTTGTTCTCCGGGAACTTATGATAAAACAGGGGGGAATTGTTAGATAAATTGTATATATATGTTATCATGCGTTCCCTAATGAGTACTTATTAATAAAGTTATTGCGCAGAATGCTTGCTGTTTCTTCTTGCAGACATCACCCAGTCCACAACAAGTCAAACGATGCTGTCTGGAGCTTCCTGACCTTCTACACATCTGGGAATCCAAGAAAGTTGTTGATGTCTGCACATGTCATTTTGTCTATGCACTCTTTTCACATGACTACTTTGTTTCCCATAACATTCACTTTTCGTTTCTCATGGGATCCTGTCTGCGACTTCTAGTTTCACATAGAATCTCGTTTCTTCTCTCATGAGACAAAGCCCACGCTTTCCCCCCCACCTATCAGGGGCTAGTCTCACATTGTAGGTAGGGCATTCCTAAATAAAAAGAGAGTGGTGTAAACAAGACCTTGAGTGTATTTTGGATTGCTGTAAGTCTGGATGCACTCCTCGCGAGAAAAGACTCAACATTCTGTCTCACTGGTTTTGTCTGCTGATCCTTTTGCTGAATCTGAACCTAACAGTGGACATGTTTGGTGAACCCCCGGCCTCTGGTAAGATCAGAGCAGGGGGTGTTTTACGATGTTGTGGGAAACAGAACAACTTTGATTGCTTCCTCTGCAGCTGGTCACTCAAGCAGAGGAAGCAACCACTTTACTTTACTACGTTGTGAGAGCAAGACAAGATTGGTTAATCATTATAGTCTACATTCCAACATAATCCTATGATAAAGATAACCTGGAAAACCCTAACATCTCCCTCCTGTTTTATCATATGAGTATGTCACCCCAAACAACAAAGACAAGTAAGAAAAAACATATATATATGTATAATGAAGAAAGAAGAACAGCAAAAATAAAAACAACAAACAATGATAGCAACACCTTCCAGTGAAGATGAGGCATTACCTCAACACCCCAGATCAAACTTATTGTGTAAGCGAAAAACCTGCTGGCCAGATGTTATTAGCAGGAAAATTCTTACACGGCCCCGTTGCCACAGGCGACCAGAATGCTATGAATAATAAAAAATAAAAAGAAAAACACAGAAACAGTACATCATTGTATCCATCACTTGCGAAGCATTTTCGATGGTCAAATCATCAAGTTTCTGTAAAACATGCTCAACAGAACAGCATCTACGCAATCCATGTTTCATCATCGTCATCACATCTGTCATCTCTAAGGAGTTGTATATGAACCTGGGCTACAGTAGAGGACACAAACTTCGACACAGCAGACTTCAAACATGGGATAACGCAGGTCGTAAACAAGCACAACACCATCAGCACAACAAGCACAGGAGACAGCAATTTCAACAGCAGTTGCCACCAGTTGCCAGAGAATAGCCATGAAAATAAATCAAACTGATGTGGGACCTTGTCTTTAGACATGGCCTGCTGTAAGTTCTTCAGCGAATTCATGGCGTCGTTTATGTGGGTGTCATTTTCTCCTGGTATGTATGTGCAACAGGAAGTCCCAATGATGTGGCACACACCACCTTGTGCTGCCGTCAACAAGTCCAGAACCATCCTGTTTTGCAAGACCATCAGTCTAATAGCCTGAATCTCTCTATTTTGTCCATCGTTGACTTGCAGCGAGAGATTCACAAAGGATTGAAAACGATAGTTCAGTGTCTCGATGAAGAGCGATAGTTTCCCAACCCCAATCTGAGGGAAGAGCGCAAGGACAACTTTGTCTCCGGCAGACCATACTTTATGGTCCTCTGGAACGTTCGCACCCCAGACAGGGTCATGAGGGTCAAAGGTTGCAACTGCTCTGCGTCGACGTCCAGAATAGTTGTGTGCTCCTGTCAGCAGATGATGTCGTATCCTGTAGGTGTGGTCTGTCACCCACACTGGTGCACACACTCCTGTCCAGTTGGCGGGCAGCATCGGATAAACCTTGTGACCACAAAGCCACCAGCCATTCTGTATGAAGTATGTTCCGTTCGATGGTGTAGCCATGTTGGTAGTAGAGCCCTTACACCTTGAAAACGGCTCTCTCATCCTGGCACACAGCGGTGATGTCCAAAGCTCCCATCCAGTTTCCTCCTGGAGAGCAGTCGTCGTTAATGCATTTGTGGGTCCTGCAACCTTGGGTGCAACATGTGTAGTCAGCAAGACTTGGAATGGTCCCTCCCGTCGTGGCTGGCCCAGTTCCTTCCTTTGATGACCTCGATGTAGACCCAGTCTCCTGGATTGATGGGGTTGTCGACCTGTGAGGAGGAAAGATCAGGCGGCAGTAAATTTGTCTTTGACACAGTTTGAGCGTCCTGATCATATAATCTGCCAAGGACTGCTCTTCATCTGTTGTTTGCAACTCTCGTAGTCAATTGTCATGCCCATTTAACTGGCAAATAGGAGTGTTTGCGGGAAGAGTTTGAACACTTCCTAATGATTCCCTTTAACCAAAAACTATTTATGACAGGGGCGTTCCCATTTATTGCCTCCTGGTTTAAAAGAGATTGTTTTACCCATGCCTTCTTTCTCCTCACACGCTCGCACCCACACAGGGTGTGAACACACACACACACACACACACACACACACACACACACACACACACACACACACACACACACACACACACACACACGCACCCACGCAGACAAAGAGATTCTAATCCATCTCTCATGCAGCTTCTCTTGATAGAATCTCCTATTGGTAAATGTATAGCAGACGTTTTAGCATATAATCCCATACTCTGCTCTCTCACTTCTACTTTTTCATGTCGGTGCAGTCGTAGGTGGCCCCTATTGCAGTCATTGTCTTGTTAACTGTCGCCTTGTGACTCCTATGCATGACTGTGTGAATGTCAAAAATTGAACGTACCTAACTTTCTGACCATCCAACCTCCACTGTGGTATAAAAAACCTTACTATTGTATTGAGTAGGTACATTGAGCAACCTAGCTTCCTCCTGACTGCCAAATGTCCTGTTCTAAAATTTATATAACTCGACCTCTACGTTTTAAGCTTGATGAGCCAAAATATCAGATCTTGCTCTTGTTTCCTACCGTTTTAGCCTATTTGTTTTATCCAAATCCGTTCAATCTCTGATTATAATGCTTTTCTCTGGAGCCCTACGTATTTTTCAAATTTTTATTTATTTATTTATCAAATCTCCTCAGTTCTGTCAAACTCAGTGCACAATGAACCTCCCTTCCACTTTGAACCAAGCTTCACCAAATTTGGTAACGCCGTAGCAAGGACTGCGATTTGGTTGTCGGACACTCCAAGTCCATTTCTTTTTGCCGCACTTTACCCTCTCACGTTGGTGTTCTTTGGCTGTTGCTTCAGAGCGACCCCATCCATCACTCTTGAATGAGTCCATTGTTCAAATGAGTCAATTTTCATCATTGTGAGTTCCTCCGCTTTTCACTGTCTTTTCTCGTCCCCGAGGATGTTGTCTGTCCTCCGAAGTGTACTTGTCCTTCTCCAAGCACAACAGCAGTCTTTTCTTGTCCTTCGCCAAAGGTCAAAGGTGCTTCAGAGCCAGGCACCATTTTGTAGTTGTTCACGGCTGCAGGCGAAGACTCGGATTGGGTTTCAGGGGCCCTGACACTGAGAATGACAGGCTGGGACGTCAAACTTGTAAGACTATCTCCAAATGTAGCTGCTTCCATCAATTTGCTGGTAACATTTATTTACCAAACTTCAAATTCTCCTAATAACAGCGGTCTCGTTTTTATATCGTAAATCCTGCAACTCATCCTATTTTTGAGCTACATTTTATCTATAGTTCCAATTTAATCGGACAGTATGTTGTCTTCAGTATCATTATTGAAAATCAACTCATCGAGGTCTGCTTTCCACATCAAGCCCTGATCTGTATGTCTTGACCTCTCACATGTTATTGTCATGCTTGCTCAAAAATGTGACTTAGAGTATGGTGCTGTGAATTCTGAATCTCCCCAATGAAATTGGATCCCACCTCGTAGTTCTTATCGTTCTCATGTTCCTGTTAGCCTGCAATTGTCCAAATCAAAAATGTTTTCTTTTAACTGTCTTTCTTTTGAACCTCTAAATCTCTCGTGTTGCTAACCTATCTACACCAAAACAAAAAAATTTATTCGAAAATTCATTGTCATAAAGTGTTGTATTATTACTATCTTCCACTATCTGTCCTACTCACTCCCCCCCTTTTGAGGCTTGGCAACGCCCATGCCTCACACCTTGAAAAACTTTTTGGGAGAATGCATTCTTTACTACATACGATTCCATCATCATTTAATTTGACTTTCTTTCCAAAACGCTTCTCAATTTCTCAGTTCACACATCTTCTACTTGTGTTACTGGTTCTCCAGGTTTTTTTCTCTAGTTAATTATCAATCCAAAAGCTATGTGTTTCTTTCTAACATTCAACCTGCTCAAAATCACTCTTTCATCAAAGTCGCTCTACTAATTTTCTATAGTAGTCGCCAACAACTTCAACCATTCAACCTGTAATTTCTTTTCATTCAGGCTATCATTCATCAATGTTCATTTGCATCTCACACGCAGTCTCCAAAAAGGAGTCTTTCTAACACATTGGTCCCAATTCATCCAAGCTCACTGTTAGAGATTTGCTCACTCCAACTTATTTTGCAAGAACCAAACAGGGGACAAGCAAGTTCTTTTAGACACCTGCAGGTGGAGAGTCCATTTTTCGCTGTCTGAACAGCGATTATCGAATGAAGTCTGAAAAGTCTCCTTCCTGCAAGGGCATATTTATTAGGAGGAACAGGGTGGGGGTGAGAGTGGACAGGTTTGGTGAACCCCCGGCCTCTGGTAAGATCAGAGCAGGGGGTGTTTTACGATGTTGTGGGAAACAGAACAACTTTGATTGCTTCCTCTGCAGCTGGTCACTCAAGCAGAGGAAGCAACCACTTTACTTTACTACGTTGTGAGAGCAAGACAAGATTGGTTAATCATTATAGTCTACATTCCAACATAATCCTACGATAAAGATAACCTGGAAAACCCTAACACTCACCACACAACATTCATATATCATTTTCAACTCAGGTTTCCTGGTAGAACAATCCACCAATTCAAAAAAAGACTTAACTAAAACAAACAACTAGCAAATTAATCTGAACTTTTTCTTTGTTTTTAAATTTGAAGAACTCAGTCTCTCAGATTTAGCTTGCATTTAGAATTTTGTATAATCTTATAACACAACCAATCAATTATTCCTATTAAATGTAGCATTGCAAAATCTTAAATTCACAATTTAGCTTCTTCCAATTCCTGAAAGCATGTTCTGTTGTTTTTTTTTTCTTCAAATTTCTCATGTGGGCTCGACACTTAACATGCACTAGTGTGGATTAGTTTCTGCTTGCAAACAGATTTCTCTCTTTTTCCTCTCATTTTTATCTTTCAAAATCATTTCTGTTCTGCGGTGCAAATTGGATAGACCACAGTCTAGCAATTTTTTTTATACTAAAACTTTAGCCAATGTTCATCATTTTAACATATACGCACACACATGCACAGCTCTCGCATGCAAAAGGTAGTTCCCAGCACCAATGATTCGTCACAGGCTGGCCATTTCCTGTGGTCGATCATGAGCTGGTACCTCCCATGCACACGAGGACAGCACATTCTAATTTTATTTATTTATCTTCTAGAAGCAAGTTGCATTTACTTACCACTTGATTTGCATATTTTAACTTCAGTGTAACACAATTTGAGCTCTAGTCATTTGTAATTTGGGCATACAAACAGCATTGTCATACTTCTTGGATGGACAGGACTTCTAATAATCTAAAAAAAAAATTCTAATAATCTGACAATGACATGTTTTGCTGTCATATGGGCATATTTCCTTGTACTCCATACATTTTCTTCCACTTCAGCATGTATTGCATACAATTAAAAAATCTACTTGCCATGAACTTCTCGTTTTAAAGAAGAGCAGAGCAAGAGATTTACCGTTCTTATTTCCCATCTTAATTTTAGTAGCTTAAGGTTTTACAATTTTTTTTCAATTTTTTTTCTTTGAGGATCCTCAATGCAGGTTTAAATTGACCTTTCGACAGATTACTAGCCTGTTTTATTGCCGTGGATCAGCGCTAGAACTGCTTTTTAGTCAATTTATCCTACCAGTCACACTCTCAATCACACAAGTTATCCCTGCCTACACGAAGTCCTCCTTTTAAAAAAAAAGGAGCTGCTTCATCCAGTGAGGGGACTCTACAACACCCCCCACCTTCCCTGGGAACTAAAGACAACAGTCCCTGTCCCCAGCCCTGCCAACGCGAAGTCCTCCTTTTTTTTTTGTAAAAAAAAAAGGAGCTGCTTCATCCAGTGAGGGGACTCTACAACACCCCCCACCTTCCCTGGAAACCAAAGACAAAAGTCCCTGTCCCCAGCCCTGCCAACGCGAGGTTGTACTCCTCAGAACAGTGGTCGTCAAATAATGATCCACGGAGGTACTGAGATTTTAAAACAGTTTGAGAACTACTGCTCCAAAAGAGACACCTCATCCAGAGGGGGACTCTACAACACCCCCTCCTTCCACAAAACGTATTCCTGTGCACTTCTTCCTTTTTACGCGTTTCACAAACAACAACACAATCACACAACTTCAGGCCTTTAACTTACTTGTCCCCTGGTTCGTTGCACTGCCGGGTCCCGTCAATCCACCTCTGTCAGACGAAGACAGACCTAAGATGCTGGCCCAGCGAAGAATTTCCTTCCCAGGTCTTTCTTTACCAGGTCCGCGGCTAGTGGACGCTGGCCCGTCGACGGTGAACAGCGCGTCGTCCTCCGTCAGCCAGATGATGGGTATGAGAGGTCCCGGGTTTCGGCACCAAAATGTTAGAGATTTGCTCACTCCAACTTATTTTGCAAGAACCACACGGGAGACAAGTAAGTCCTTTTGGACACCTGCAGGTGGAGAGTCAATTCGTCGCTGTCTGAACAGCGATAATCGAATGAAGTCTGAAAAGTCTCCTTCCTGCAAGGGCATATTTATTAGGAGGAACAGAGTGGGGGTGAGAGTGGACATGTTTGGTGAACCCCCGGCCTCTGGTAAGATCAGAGCAGGGGGTGTTTTACGATGTTGTGGGAAACAGAACAACTTTGATTGCTTCCTCTGCAGCTGGTCACTCAAGCAGAGGAAGCAACCACTTTACTTTACTACGTTGTGAGAGCAAGACAAGATTGGTTAATCATTATAGTCTACATTCCAACATAATCCTATGATAAAGATAACCTGGAAAACCCTAACAGAAACATTTAGATCAGTAGAACTCGCCAAGTCACAAATACAAGCGATGTAAGCATCACCTGTTGTCCATGATGCCTCCGTGGATGTGTTATATAGAGCAGGAGGGCAAACACGCAGCTGGGACAAGAACAAACCAAGCTACAAGAAGCAGCTAATAGCTGTGTGCCGTAAATGCGGAAACAAGCATGAGCCTTGTCAATGCCCAGCTCACGGCGCTGTGTGTCATAAATGTGAAAAAAATAACCACTTTTCAAAGGTGTGTAGGGGAGGCTCTGAGAAAAGTAGCCATTGTAAAACGAAGACTGTAAACAATATAGAAAAAGAAATGGACTTTTTATACATAGGCATTTCAAAGTCAAAGTCAAAGTCTCCTTTATTGTCAATTCCTCCGCATGTCAAGACACACAAAGAGATCGAAATTACGTTTCTCACTATCCCAGGGTGACAAGACAGAGTTCACAACGCACATACAAGTACACAACACAGGAAAAATAACACAAGAAGTCAACATCAATGAACAATAAGCGTGATAGCACGCTAGCCGCTCCCGATGCACAGCAGAGTCCGGTAAGATGACAGTCAACCAGGCCACTGTGAACACGAGCACACAGCAGGCACGCACTGTCCGGTTCGTGGATCCTATCAGACGAACGCAACCCATCTTGTCGCGAACGAACGTACGCCAGGAGAATGGAACGCTGGGCGAGCTGGGTTGGCCGCAAGCCTGGCCCGACGTCTCCGTGCTGGCCCCTCTTCTGCTGCTTCGCAGACCCACTGCCGACGCATCCCAACAATGCTCCAGGACAGAGCAGTCCGAGCTCACGACACAGTCCAACCGGGGGAGGAAGAGCAGGCCAGTCCGGCGTCGCTCCATGACGAAGCAGTCCGAGCGCCCTTAATCTCTCCGCACCAAAGTCCAGAACGCCATAAAATCCACTTCCGCCGATGTTGAGCAGAACATGCCCGCCGCACTAGTAGCACGACGTATCACACGAGACGAACACACACAAAACTGCCGGACAAACACTCAGTAAACACTCACACAACACCGAACGGGACAGAGAGTGGCCGCTGCGTGTGCACGCGCCGCCATCTTGAACCGATGAACATGATTGGGAATGAAAACAAGAAATCAGCACACCAAACAAAAGACACACTATGGCATGAAAAAGTCACAATCAGAGGTGTTGCAATTAACTTCAAGCTGGACACTGGTGCTGATGCTAATGTGCTGCCCAGGCAGCTATACCAGCAGCTACCAGGTCCCATTCAGCTGCGTCCGACATAGACTGTGTTAATAGCTTTTGGAGGGGCACGCCTTCCAGCAGATGGTGTTGCATCTTTGGAATGCAGAACGTCTAAATGCAAAGCTGTACTGGACTTCCACGTGAGTAGCCAAGCAGACAAGCCAATTCTAGGAGGGGAGGCTTGTGAGAAGCTGCAACTGGTGAAAGGAATGGAGTCACTCACAGCAACGGCTCCTCAACAACGACAACCTCCAGCCACCAAAGAGGAGTTACTACAAAGATATGCTGATGTATTGACAGGATTGGGGAATTTCCTGGAGTTCATCACATATACGTCGACCCCACCGTCACTCCTGTGATTCACGCATGCTGAAATGTACCCCTGTGTATGTGAGCTGTGCGTGAAGGTGAACAGTGCGAAGAAATGCTGCCCTCAGAAAAGAAAAGTTGACAAGGAGTGCTGTGTTTTCAACAAGACATGGACTGCCAAGTATTTCTTTACAGAAATGAAAGGTAAAGCTGTGTGCCTGATTTGTGGTACACAGGTCGCTGTGTTTAAAGAATATAATTTGAGTCGTCACTACACGACCAAGCATGAGAAAAAATACATCTGTCTGATAAACAGCGCACAACAGAGGCTGATGCATTGCTAGCAAAACTGCAAGCCCAACAAGGACTTTTTATCAAACTTCACACCCAGAGATGCAGCGGCTTTGTTATTTGAGGAAGAGTTAAAGAAGTTAAGAATAAATTGTACTGATCAATGATTGTTTTTTTTTTTTTTACCTATACACCACAATTTCACAGAGCTTAATATAAATATAAACAGAATAATTGTATTCTTCTAATTACCAGTACTAGCTATTTAAGATAAATAATTTTGTGCATTTTACAATGGAAGAAAATTGAGCAGGTTTAAGTTATCGTAGGTGTGGCCCTCTGACACAACTCAGGTTTTTCATGTGGCCCTTTGTAAAAATTAATTGCCCACCCCTGATCTAAGCTATGCACCTTCAACACACCGTGGGGACGCTTCCGCTTCCTCAGGCTACCATTTGGGATTAAGTTGGCCAGTGAAGTCTTTCAACAGAAGAACTAGGAGACCTTTGGCGACATTCCAGGTGTGTACGTCATAGCGGACGACATGATTATAGCAGCATCATCAGAGAAGGAACATGATGAAATCCTGCAGAAAGTAATGGAGAGAGCAAAGTCTGCCAATGTGAAATTTAACAAAGACAAAATCCAGTTCAAAGTGAACACAGTAAAATATATGGGACACATCATCACGGCAGCAGGACAAAGAGCCGATGAAGCCAAGATCAAATCGATTGTCGGCATGCCGACCCCGGACGACAAACAAAGTCTGCAACGCCTGCTGGGAATGAGGAAATTCCTGGCGCAGTACATACCAAATGAAGCCTCACTCACGGCACCCCTCAGACAGCTGTGTCATGTAACATGGGGGGAAAAGATGGTGCAAATGGTAAAATATGGATTGTTCACAGGAATAAATAGGCAGAGCTGAAATTCCAAATTTGTCCAAAAGATAGCGCCAGACCGAAACATGACACCAAAAAGTGGCCACAATAAGCTAAACTAGTTAAAATAGAAATAAAACAGGAACACGGTGTCGGATTGTGAGTCACGCATAGAAGCACAAATGTGATTTTTACTTTTTGATTTCTTTGGTTGGCTAAATATGTATTCTGTAACGGCTTAAAGCAATATTGTTAGTCAATTTGATCAAGAGGCCCGCCACTATGAGAATAGTGGCGTGACATAAATTGTTTGGAGAAGCACAAATATGATTTTTACTTTTTGATTTCTTTGCTTGGCTAAAAATGTATTCTGTAACAGCTTAAAGCAATGTTGTTAGTCAATTTGATCAAGAGGCCCGCCACTATGAGAATAGTGGCATGACATAAATTGTTTAAAGAAATAGATCAAAGGTTTGCTTTCAGCATAGTGAATGACATTGTAATGGTCGGAGACAAAATCATAATACCCGAGAGCTTCAGGAGAGTAATTTTAGAGAACCTGCACCTTGCACACCAAGGCGTGCAGCGTATTAAAGCTAAAGCAAGAAAAGTCATTTACTGGCCTGGCATGGCACGAGACAGAGACACTGGTGGAAAAATGTGTGCAATGCCAGCAGCTACAGCCCAAGCATCAGGCTGAGCCACTCATCCCACACCAGGTTCCTGAACTACCATGGATGAAAGTTGGAGCTGACATCTTCGAGCTGCATGGTCAGTCGTACCTGTTGTTGGTAGATTATCTGACAAAATATCCAGAAGTCAAGTCAAGTTTATTTATATAGCCCTAAATCACAAAGTGCTCAACCTGACTGATAAAACAGCTCGCACAGTGATTCAGAAGATGAAGTCTGCCTTTGCCAGACATGGGATTCCTAAGGAGGTAGTTGTTAGGGTTTTCCAGGTTATCTTTATCATAGGATTATGTTGGAATGCAACAGGTAATAAATACCTTACCTTGTCCTCCTTATCACAAGATCGTAAAACATCCCCTGAGATGTTTAGACTAGAGGACAAGGGCTTTCTATTCAGCCCACTCATACCCCCACTCTGTTCCTCCTAATAAATATGCCCTTGCAGGAAGGAGACCTTTCAGACTTCATTCGATAATCGCTGTTCAGACAGCGACGAATGGACTCTCCACCTGCAGGTGTCTAAAAGAACTTGCCTTGTCTTCTGTTTGGTTCTTGCAAAATAAGTTGGAGTGAGCAAATCTCTAACATTTTGGTGCCGAAACCCGGGATCCTCATACCCACCATCTGACCGGCGAAGGAGGACGTGCTGCATTGTCGACAAGCCAGCGTCCATTAGGAGGACCTGGAAAAGAAAGTCCTGGGAAGAGAATTCTTCGCTGGGCCAGCATCTTAGGTCTGCCTTCGTCTGACAGAGGTGGATTGACGGGATCCGGCGGTGCAACGAACCAGGGGACAAGTAAGTTAAAGCGCTAAAGATACGGCTTTGGTTTGTCCGGGCTATGAGATTCGGCTTTGGTTTGTCCGAGCTATGAGATTCGGCTTTGGTTTATCCGAGCTATGAGATACGGCTTTGGTTTGTCCGAGCCATGAGGCCTAAAAAAGCGCTGGAGTTAGTGTGATTGAGTGTGTGACTGGTAGGATAAATTGACTAAAAAGCAGTTCTAGCGTTGATCCATGGCAATAAAACAGGCTAGTAATTTGTTGAAAGGTCAATTTAAACCTGCATTGAGGATCCTCAAAGAAAAAAAAAATTGAAAAAAAATTGTAAAACCTTAAGCGACTAAAATTAAGATGGGAAATAAGAACGGTAAATCTCTTGCTCTGCTCTTCTTTAAAACGAGAAGTTCATGGCAAGTAGATTTCTTAATTGTATGCAATGCATGCTGAAGTGGAAGAAAATGTATGGAGTACAAGGAAATTTGACAAAGAATTCAGGGTGCATAGTGGCATCCCATTCAATGATACAGCTGAGAGTGCTTATCAACAACAGCTTAAAAATGCGCTCCTCACTAATTTCCGCCCTGAAATGGGCAGTTGGGTGAGGAAACACTTGGTGGAAGCGGACACTGCTTGGTTTACAAAAAACATGCAGTGGCCCGGAGACGCTGATAAAGGGATTGAGAAAGGCAAAAGTTCTGATGTATTTCATCTAGATGATGATAATGATCTAAATGAAGATACAACGATCTTCTTCCAAAGTTCCCAAAGGGGCAGAGGAAGAGTTAGATACCAACAAGGTCGCAGGCCGCCATATAATTCAAAACCCCCACGAGATTCTGACAACTGTTGGAACTGTGGGAGACGAGGACACTTCGCACGAGAGTGTCGTTTTGCAAAACAATATCAATCAAAGGGTGGAGGAAGGAGCAGAGAAAAAGCCAAATTTTTAGCATGACAAGCTTCCTCCTCTTTGACCGCTTATGCTCATACAGAGAAAGAAAGAATAGATGCCCATATGACAGCAAAACATGTCATTGTCAGATTATTAGAATTTTTTTTAGATTATTAGAAATCATGTCCATCCAAGAAGTATGACAATGCTGTTTGTATGCCCAAATTACAAATGACTAGAGCTCAAATTGTGTTACACTGAAGTTAAAATATGCAAATCAAGTGGTAAAGGAATGCAACTTGCTTCTAGAAGATAAATAAATAAAATTAGAATGTGCTGTCCTCGTGTGCATGGGAGGGACCAGCTCATGATCGACCACAGGAAATGGCCAGCCTGTGACGAATCATTGTGGCTGAGACCTACCTTTTGCATGCGAGAGCTGTGCATGTGTGTGCGTATATGTTAAAATGATGAACATTGGCTAAAGTTTTAGTATAAAAAAATTTTTTGCTAGACTGTGGTCTATCCAATTTGCACCGCAGAACAGAAATGATTTTGAAAGATAAAAATGAGAGGAAAAAGAGAGAAATCTGTTTGCGAGCAGAAACTAATCCACACTAGTGCATGTTAGTGTCAAGCCCTCATGAGAAATTCGGAGTTAACAAAACAACGGAACATGCTTTCAGGAATTGGAAGAAGCTAAATTGTGAATTTAAGATTTTGCAATGCTACATTTAATAGGAATAATTGATTGGTTGTGTTATAAGATTATACAAAATTCTAAATGCAAGCTAAATCTGAGAGATTGAGTTCTTCAAATTTAAAAACAAAGGAAAAAATCAGATTAATTTGCCAGTTGGTTGTTTTAGTTAAGTCTTTTTTGAATTGGTGGATTGCTCTACCAGGAAACCTAAGTTGGAAATGATATATGAATGTTGTGTGGTGAGCTTGGATGAATTGGGACCAATGTGATAGAAAGACTCCTTTTTGGAGACTGCGTGTGAGATGCAAATGAACATTGATGAATGATAGCCTGAATGAAAAGAAATTACAGGTTGAATGGTTGAAGTTGTTGGCGACTACTATAGAAAATTAGTAGAGCGACTTTGATGAAAGAATGATTTTGAGCAGGTTGAATGTTAGAAAGAAACACGTAGCTTTTGGATTGATAATTAACTAGAAAAAAAAAAAAAAAAAAACTGGAGAACCAGTAACACATGTAGAAGATGTGTGAACTGAGAAATTGAGAAGCGTTTTGGAAAGAAAGTCAAATTAAATGATGATGGAATCGTATGTAGTAAAGAACACATTCTCCCAAAAAGTTTGTCAAGGTGTGAGGCATGGGCGTTGCCAAGCCTCAAAAGGGGGGGAGTGAGTAGGACAGATAGTGGAAGATAGTAATAATACAACACTTTATGACAATGAATTTTCGAATACATTTGGTGTTATATTGTGGTAAATTTTTTGTTCTGGTGTAGATAGGTTAGCAACACGAGAGATTTAGAGGTTCAAAAGAAAGACAGTTAAAAGAAAACATTTTTGATTTGGACAATTGCAGGCTAACAGGAACATGAGAACGATAAGAACTACGAGGTGGGATCCAATTTCATTGGGGAGATTGAGAATTCACAGCACCATACTCTAAGTCACATTTTTGAGCAAGCATGACAATAACATGTGATAGGTCAAGACATACAGATCAGGGCTTGATGTGGAAAGCAGACCTCGATGAGTTGATTTTCAATAATGATACTGAAGACAACATACTGTCCGATTAAATTGGAACTATAGATAAAATGTAGCTCAAAAATAGGATGAGTTGCAGGATTTACGATATAAAAACGAGACCGCTGTTATTAGAAGAATTTGAAGTTTGGTAAACAAACATTACCAGCAAATTGATGGAAGCAGCTACATTTGGAGATAGTCTTACAAGTGTTCAAACCAGCCTGTCATTCTCAGTGTCAGGGCCCCTGACACTGCAGCCGTGAACAACCACAAAATGGTGCCTGGCTCTGAAGCACCTTTGACCTTTGGCGAAGGACAAGAAAAGACTGCTGTTGTGCTTGGAGGAGGACAAGTACACTCCGGAGGAAATACAACATCCTCGGGGACGACAAAAGACAGTGAAAAGCGGAGGAACTCACAATGATGAAAATTGACTCATTTGAACAATGGACTCATTCAAGAGTGATGGATGGGGTCGCTCTGAAGCAACAACAAAAGAACACCAACTTGATAGGGTGAAGTGCGGCAAAAAGATATGGACTTGGAGTGTCTGACAACCAAATCGCACTCCTTGCTACGGCGTTCCCAAATTTGGTGGAGCTTGGTTCAAAGTGGAAGGGAGGTTCATTGTGCACTGAGTTTGACAGAACTGAGGGGATTTGATAAATAAATAAATAAAAATTTGAAAAATACGTAGGGCTACAGATTATAATCAGTGATTGAACGGATTTGGATAAAACAAATAGGCTAAAACGGTAGGAAACAAGAGCAAGATCTGATATTTTGGCTCATCAAGCTTAAGACATAGAGGTCGAGTTATATAAATTTTAGAACAGGACATTTGGCAGTCAGGAGGAAGCTAGGTTGCTCAATGTACCTACTCAATACAATAGTAAGGTTTTTTATACCACAGTGGAGGTTGGATGGTCAGAAAGTTAGGTACGTTCAATTTTTGACATTCACACAATCATGCATAGGAGTCACAAGGCAACAGTTAACAAGACAATGACTGCAATAGGGGCCACCTACGACTGCACCGACATGGAAAAGTAGAAGTGAGAGAGCAGAGTATGGGATTATATGCTAAAACGTCTGCTATACAGTTACCGATAGGAGATTCTATCAAGAGAAGCTACATGAGAGATGGATTAGAATCTCTTTGTCTGCGTGGGTGCGTGTGCGTGTGTGTGTGTGTGTGTGTGTTCACACCCTGTGTGGATGCGAGCGTGTGAGGAGAAAGAAGGCATGGGTAAGACAATCTCTTTTAAACCAGGAGGCAATAAATGGGAACGCCCCTGTCATAAATAGTTTTTGGTTAAAGGGAATCATTAGGAAGTGTTCAAACTCTTCCCGCAAACATTCCTATTTGCCAGTTAAATGGGCACTACAATTGACTACGAGAGTTGCAAACAACAGATGAAGAGCAGTCCTTGGCAGATTATATGATCAGGACGCTCAAACTGTGTCAAAGACAAATTTACTGCCGCTTGATCTTTCCTCCTCACAGGTCGACAACCCCATCAATCCAGGAGACTGGGTCTACATCGAGGTCATTAAAGGAAGGAACTGGGCCAGCCACGACGGGAGGGACCATTCCAAGTCTTGCTGACTACACATGTTGCACCCAAGGTTGCAGGACCCACAAATGCATTAACGATGACTGCTCTCCAGGAGGAAACTGGATGGGAGCTTTGGACATCACCGCTGTGTGCCAGGATGAGAGAGCCGTTTTCAAGGTGTAAGGGCTCTACTACCAACATGGCTGCACCATCGGACGGGACCTACTTCATTCAGAAGTTCAGAGGCACTGCCTCACCTGCATCCTATGAGTGCACGTGCCTGTTCAGTACGGATCATGGTTTTGTGGTCACGAGAGTTGTCCGATGCTGCCTGCCAACTGGACACGAGTGTGTGCGCCAGTGTGTGTGACAGACCTCACCTACAGACTAGAACATCAGCAGCTGACGAAAATGCGAGCACATATACAACTTCTTAGACGTGACAGATGTGATAATGATAATGAGACGTGGATTGCGTAGATGCTGTTCTGTTGAGCATGTATTACGGAAACTTGTTGATTTGACCATCAAATATGCTTCGCAAGTAATGGATACGCTGATGTACTGTTTCTTTGTTTTTCTTTTTGTTTTTATTGATAGCATTCTGGTCGCCTTAAGGCAAAGGGACCGTGTAAGAATTTTCCTGCTAATAACATCTGGCCAGCAGGTTTTTCGCTTACACAATAAGTTTGATCTGGGGTATTAAGGTAATGCCTCATCTTCACTGGAAAGTGTTGCTATCATTGTTTGTTGTTTTTATTTTTCCTATTCTTCTTTCTTCATTATACATATATATGTGTTTTTTTCTTACTTGTCTTTGTTGTTTGGGGTAGCATAATCATATGATAAAACAGGAGGGAGATGTTAGGGTTTTCCAGGTTATCTTTATCATAGGATTATGTTGGAATGCAACAGGTAATAAATACCTTACCTTGTCCTCCTTATCACAAGATCGTAAAACATCCCCTGAGATGTTTAGACTAGAGGACAAGGGCTTTCTATTCAGCCCACTCATACCCCCACTCTGTTCCTCCTAATAAATATGCCCTTGCAGGAAGGAGACCTTTCAGACTTCATTCGATAATCGCTGTTCAGACAGCGACGAATGGACTCTCCACCTGCAGGTGTCTAAAAGAACTTGCCTTGTCTTCTGTTTGGTTCTTGCAAAATAAGTTGGAGTGAGCAAATCTCTAACAGTAGTGAGTGATCATGTCCCATTCGCCAGCTATGAGATGCAGTCATTTGCAGCTTCATGGGAGTTCAAGCTAACACACTCTAGCCCAGGTTTTCCCTCTTCAACTGGAATGGCAGAGCAGGCCATAAAGACAGTAAAACATGCACTAAAGAAAGCAGTGCAGACCGGCACTGACCCACATCTAGTGTTGCTGTCGCTGAGAAACACACCGGTGACCGGACTAAACCTGACACCTGCACAAATGTTGATGGGTAAAGTCCTGCGCAGCACACTTCCATGTTCCAGTGCTGTGCTGAAACAGTCAGCCCCACAGCATGTTCTCAAAACGTTGCAGGACTTGCAGTCCCGACAAAAGCAACACTATGACCGGTGTGCATAGCTACTGCCAGTGTTGACCCCAGGAGACACGGTACACATGCAGACACAACGCGGCTGGGAGCCTGCGGTTGTCATCAGGGAGCAAGATGAACCACGCTCCTACACTGTACAGACACCGGCAGGGAGGACACAAAGGAGGAACAGGCGACATCTGAGAAAGGTACACCCAAGCCTGTTCAGAGACTCTCATCCTGATGAACATTTGGACTCTGAGTTACAACATTCTCAGACTACTGCAACAGTGGACTCACCACCACTGGACCCGGTACCACACACCCCTTATCCTGTGTCTGTGAACAGCACACCCACATGCTATACCAGGAGTGGCAGAGCAGTTAGGCGCCCTGCCAGGTACACCGATTGACTTGAATCGATGTTGTTACTCAGTGTTAAAAAAAAAAAAAGATGGAGAAAATAAGGGGTGGATGATTTGTGTTTATCTTGAAATGTTATAAAATGTTATAAGTTCAAAGAGAAAGTAAAAAAAAGAAAGGTCAACATGATTCGCCAAACGATAAGCTTAACAGAATAGATTGTTGAAAGCCATTTGGTTTATTGAAACATGCCTTGTTTATAATTGAAATATGCACGTTGCAATTTTGATCAGTGTTGATACGAAAGAGTTAAGGTAACTGATGGATAAACTACTTCTCAGTTGGAAAAGAGGGATGTGGTAGATTGGATCGAGCACTCAGTGCTCGACTGTGTTTGTCTGTCAGTACTGGAGGTTCACTGATCGTGTGGTCAGGTCTGTGTGGGGTCGTGACGGAGCACCCAGTAAAGATCGGCTCGTACTGCATCCTTGCCTCCGTGTGTTATTGTTTGAACAATCAATGAGCAACCCACTATAAGTGACAACACTACAATAGTTCATCAGAGCAGAAAGCTACAACAAGAACAGTCACTTAAAAATAAACACAAGAACACATACAGGTGAGAAAACTTTTTCCTTCTCAGTTTGTGGCAAGATTGTTAGGGTTGACAAATTACAGTGGTGTCACGCCCGTGTCAGAGGACGCTCAGCCGGCAACTTCCCTCAGCACACCCCTTCATTACCGATATGACCGTCACCTTCTCCCTCATGTATTTAAACCCTGTCCGCATGTTTCCTCTCCGTCGGTGTCTCCTGTTCCTTCTCGTTTGTGTCCGCGCCTGTTGTGTCTTCGCCAGGTCTTGTGTGTAGGCTCACGGTCAGAACCTCTTCCTGGTCTGCGCTTGGTACGCGGAGAATCCCGTTTCTCGCTCGCTGCCCGTGAGCCTCTTTCCGCCGGTTCCTTTGTTCACCTTCCCCCTTCCCTTCAATAAATCCTGGTTCAAGCTGAATTTTGTCGCCCTGGCTCAATTTAATCCTGACAAGTGGAGCCTCGGTTTTCGAACGTCCCGGTTCTCGAACAAATTGGTATTCGAACAAAAAAAATCGAGATTTTCTTGCTTCGGATGTCGGACGAAATTCGGTTGTCGAACCTCGCGAGATGAGCCGGGAGGACCCGCATGCCAAATGTTAGAGATTTGCTCACTCCAACTTATTTTGCAAGAACCACACGAGAGACAAGCAGATCCTTTTAGACACCTGCAGGTGGAGAGCTCACACGTTTGAAGGAGTGAAGTCTAAAACTCTCCCTCCTGCAAGGGCATATTTATTAAGAGAAACAGAGTGGGGGTAACAGTAGGCTGAATAGGAAGCCCTTGTGCTCTAGTCAAAACATATCAGGGGGTGTTTTACGACCTTGTGTAGGATGGGACAAGTTATCTTATTCATTACCGGTTGCATTCCAACATAATCATACGATAAGGATAATCTGAAAAACCCTAACACCAACTGACTCCGTTCGTTATTACATTCTCGTTACTCTGAGGATTGCATCAACTCTAATCATGCCTCCAAAGGAAGCAAGTGGGAACAGTAAAGTCATCCTAAAACACAAAGACGCTCCTAAAGCAATGCGACACTGAGCGCCCGGCACGCTGCGGTTGCGCGATCGGACCAAATTAAGCTCCCTGCGCACTGAGGTCCACTTAAATTTTGGAAAGTCCACTAGGACTTTAAAAATATTTTCTAAATTTTAGCGACCGCTCTGTCACAATAATGCGACGAGCGCGGTGCAGTTGCGCAGTCGGCGGCGCGCTACGGTTGCGCGTTTGGCGGTGCGCTGCAGTTGCGCTATCGGACAAAATTAAGCTCCCTGCGCACTGAGGTCCACTTCAATCTTAGAAAGTACATCAGGACTTGATAAATATTTTCTAAATTTCAGCGAAGGCTCTGTCACAATAATGCTACCAGCGCGGTGCAGTTGCGCGGTGGGCGACGCGCTACGTTTGTGTGTTCGGCCCTGCGCTGCAGTTGCGCGATCGGACAAAAATGCACAAATGAAAAAAAAAAAAAAAAGGTTGAAAAAGGCTTTTTATTTTTGCTTGGAATGGATGATTTTTTTCCCCATTATTTGTAAAGGGAAAACATGATTCGGAATTCGAACGATTCACTTCTCGAACAGCCTTCTGGAACGGATTGTAGTCAAAAACCGAGGCTCCACTGTTCTTGATCGTATGATTATGTTGGAATGTATACTGTATTGATTAACGAGTTGCTGAGGGAAACAAACTCCTTCTGTTTGTTCTCACAACATCGTAAACAAAGTGCTAAGACCTTTGCACTGGTTGACCAGCTGCAGAGGAAGCAATCAAGTTTCCCCCTGTTTCCCCCAACATCACAAATCACCCCCTGCTCTGATTTGACCAGATGTCGGGGGTTCACCAAACCGGTCCACTCTCACACAACCCCCAGCCCCCCCCCCCCCCCCCCGTTTTCTCTCAATAAATGTCCTTATATGTTCAGAGTTTCTGAATAGATATTTGAAAGAGTAATATGGGAAATAACTTTAAAATATATGTAGTCTCCGCTCAGCACCCGTCGCCATTTAACGAATGCCAGTTTCAAGGCTGAATTCGTGTCACGTGGCGTGCGTTCGCGTCGCACCGGAACTCACGTCATGCAACCCAATAATTGGCAAAAAAAAAAAAAAGACTTTCTGAGGATGCAGCCTGTGAATTTGGACACAGCGAGTGAATCATTTTTTTGCAAGACCAGTTCTCTTGCTATCATTGAGGCTTTAGCACCTACCGCTAATCAAAAATTCAAACACACTACGATCAAGCAGGGTTAGCAGATGTATGTGGCTGTCTCTCAGACCCTAGTAGGAATTGAACTCACTACAATTCTATTGCTCTTAATGATGAGTTACGCGGCCTTGCTTGGCAAAACTGTGTCAACCTTTTAGAAGATTGACCAAAAGAAACGCTTGAAAATGTAGTCTAAACAGGACTCTTTAACCAGTGATTCTCATCCAATGTGGGCACATTTGTGTGCCGTGAGAAATTATAAAATTTCCCTTAGGATCCTCAAAGACAATAACAACTCATCACACAACTGCTGGTCACTAGTACCATGGACAAGATGTGTGGAATTACACCCTCAACTCTTATAAATCCAGTTTGCGCAGCAAATGCTTAGTATATAATTGGGCCAAAGTGAAACCCCTGGTTTACAAGACCAGTGCTCTAACCACTAAGCTACAAGGCCTGTTCTACTGCGGCTAATAATAAACTATAAACTATTCAACTACAATATTATATTGCAAAGTGGAAATCAGGATGTCACCACGTTTACCTCCCATGCTGCTATTTTGCAAGCAAGGCGAGATAACTTGGCCAAGTTTGAGAATCAGTTAGCGTGCTCAAACCTCTGGTTGAAGCTTGTGGTTGAAGCTGATGGTTGAAGGGCTGGCCTTTATGTACAAGTTTGAATATGATAAAAGCCAGTGTCATGCGCTCACGTTTATTTTCCGGATTTCTGTCTTGTCTGTGTCGTAACTTCACTTCCTGTTTTATTTTGTCATCCCTTCCGTTTCAGTTCGTGGTTCCTTCCTCTGTTTCGGTTGTCTTGTATTCCCTGATCCCGATTGTGTGCACCTGTGTCATTTGGCCTAATTGTCTGCACTTGTGTCCCCGCCCTTTTGTGTGTATTTAGTCCGTGTCTTCCCCTTGTCTTGTGCCAGTGTGTCTTGCCTCGTCCCGACCACCAGCGATTCCTTGATGCCCGAACTCCCAGTAAGATTCCTCCTTTCTGTCTCGCCACAGAGTGACGCCTTTTGTTAGTGCCTTGTTCCCCATAGCCCTTTTTGTCTCGCCCGAGTGCGACGCTTTTTGTTTGGACTTTTTTGCCGAGTGTTTCCCTCGCAAGAGGCGCCTAGCCCTTTTTGTCTCGCCCGAGTGCGACGCTTTTTGTTTGGACTTTTTTGCCGAGTGTTTCCCTCGCAAGAGGCACCTTGAGTTGTATTTTTTGGTCATCGTTTGTTGGAATAAATCAGTGAAAAGAAAGACTCTGCATCTGAGTCCTCCGCCTTGTTCCCTGTCTGACAGCCAGGAACAGCCATGATTAATGAGAAAAAGGACAAGGTGTGTCCTTTCATTAAAAAAGCTGAGGCGGAGCCAGAGGAACTTTGATAAAAGAGGAGGGGAAAGAGAAGGAAGAAGAGGATACAGTATGCCCTCAACTTGTCTCTCATTGAAAAGTATAGATGAGGGTCAACGTCAGGTGAGCAAAGGGGCGGAGCCTGCAAGAAGCAGCTCTCGTCAACACGACAACAGAAGATAATGGAGCCCACCGTGGAGGATCGCAAGCAGACGACCTCTTAGCGCCAACATCAGATTGTGATGACATGTTGTCACATGCTTCTGACGCTGCAGATGATGAGTCAGAAGTTGATATTTTATACCAAACACTGGATATTGTCATGTAACATGGGGGTAGAGATGGTGCAAATGGTAGAATATGGATTGTTCACAGGAATAAATTGGCAGAGCTGAAATTCCAAATTTGTCCAAAAGATGGCGCCAGACCAAAACGGGAGACCAAAAGAGGGGCCAGAATAAGCTAAACCGGTTAAAATGGATATAAAAAAGGAACACGGTGTCAGAGTGTGAGTCACGCATGGAAGCACAAATGTGATTTTTATTTTTATTTCTTTGCTTGGCTAAAAATGTATTCTGTAACCGCTTTAAGCAATATTATTTGTCAATTCGATCAAGAGACCCGTCACTGAGAATAGTGGCGTGACATAAATTGTTTGGAGAAGCACAAATGTGATTTTTATTTTTTGATTTCTTTGCTTGGCTAAAAATGTATTCTGTAACTGCTTTAAGCAATATTATTTGTCAATTCGATCAAGAGACCCGTCACTGAGAATAGTGGCGTGACATAAATTGTTTGGAGAAGCACAAATGTGATTTTTATTTTTTTGATTTCTTTGCTTGGCTAGAAATGTATTCTGTAACCGCTTTAAGCAATATTATTTGTCAATTCAATCAAGGGACCCGTCACTGAGAATAGTGGCGTGACATAAATTGTTTAGAAAAGTAGGTCAAGGGTGAAAAGGGGAAGTGAAAGGTTTTACCACTAGCTGTGCATTTGGTGGAAAGTACTGCGTGGTCAGGGCAGAAACAGCTGCTGAAGGCCACAGATAACCAAGCGTGGGGAAACTGGCCAGTTCCCTCTATGGGCGTGGTAAAACTGGCCAGTTCCCTCTATAGGCGTGAGAAAGCTGGCCAGTCCCTTCTATAGGCGTGGGAAAACTGGGCAGTCTTACCCTATAGGGAAAGTACAGGAGAAAAGAAAGGGGAGGGGGGGGGACGGAGAGGTCTATAAAAGGTCCTGCAGGAGCAGCTTCAGGGCTTTTTCCCCCAAAAGAGCGCTCATACGTGAAGAAGCCCGGAGGAGTTTCAAGATTTTTTTTCCAAAGTCCCGAAGATCTTTGTGTGAGACGCAGGATCACTGGACTGAAATTAACTTGGATTTACTCCTAAAAATTGGACTGGACAACTTTAAACGAGGAATTAGGTGAGGATGACCGGTTTTATGTATTTTAGCGAGAGGGGGGAATAGTCATCGGGCCGCCGGCTTCCTCGTGGCCAGCCTGTTTCTCTAATTTGGATTTTAGAAGCAAGATCGAACTGATCACTCGACTTTGCTTCCACCAAAAATAGCACGCAGCTGGTATTTACCTCTTCCCTTTTTTATGAGCTGTGTTTTGCAATCGAATTGTTCTGGGATTGAATGATTTTATTAACACGGGTATCAGTGAGTGAAATTGTTCAGTTTCTGGAGTAATTGAGATTTGTAATTCTATTCCATGTTTCTACAATAAATGTGTTTTGTATATTACTTACTTCGTTGTGCGCGGATTTGTACTGAATATGCAACCGAAGGCTCAGGCCCGCTTCCCCTTTTAGACGGGCCGCGTAAAAAGGAACTCCGAACAAGTTAGAGACTTAAATAACTTCCGTAGTTATCTGAGCCACGAGTGAATTTTGATCCGTTCGAAAGTTGTTTCGTCTGAATAAATTAAAGGAAGTGTTTAAATCAGATTATTGGTTTTGTGTAGAACGGAAAGTTATCTAACTATTTGAAAGGCTCAGGCCCGCTTCCCCTTTTTGACGGGCCGCGGAAAAAGTAACTCCGAGGAAGTTGGAGAATTAAATAACTTTCGTAAATATTTAAGGGAGGAGTGGATTTCGTTAAAAGTGAATTGTTGGAAATTTACTTCTTCTAAATAAAATAACGACGACGGTTAAAATAAATCATTGGAATTGGAGGAGAATAAAAGTATTTCGATTGCCCGTCGGGCGCGGCCCAGTTCCTAAAATTGTCGGGCCGCGTCAAAAGTTAAACGGGACACGATCAAAAAATAGACTTGCCTTCCAAATTATTTATTGGGCAAATCTAAACAGAGCACGACATTTTTATCCAGTTTAGGATAGTTGTTATTCTTTTTAAAGCAATTAAGAGGGGTGAAGAACTCCGACGGTTAAGTGCTAGATCTGCGTATACAAAGTTAGAATTAATCATATAAAGTGCATTAATTTTCTTCTTAAATGCTATTATTGTCACACTTTTATTAATTCGATTCTCTTTCGAATAAAAAAGTTGGTCGGCTCGCTGCATGAGCGACCAAGTGGAACGGACCCATATCAACATTTACTTCGGCAAAACTAGTGCTTGGGTGCGCTATACAAACGAATCCCTGAGGTCTTAAAAAAGACATCTAAAAAATATCCGTAACGAATAAGAACTTCAAATATTAGCGGGGAGCCATCAATACGATGCGGTCACTTCGAAGTCCTGCCTCGAATTGAGTTACTCGGCACGAGCTTGGGGTGACTTGAGAGGGATTGGTGTCGTACAGAAATTAGATTGATTCCGGTGGAGTTAATTTAACTCGGGTGGTTAGATTACGGACGAATCTCCGAACCCGGCTAAAACAAACCCGTTACCGGGAAGCCGGGGGCACCTTAATCCAAGAGGTGCGTTTGACAATATGTTCTCAGTGTTAGAAAATGTTTGCTCATAAGAGGAGTTTGAAACTACACCTAAGAATACACACAGGAGGGAAACATTTTTCCAAAGATTGTCTCAGAAGAGGCACTTAACAAGTCACATGAGAACCCACACTGGGGAGAAACGTTTTTCCTGCTCAGTTTGTGGCCAAAAATTCTTTCAGAAGGGTGACTTGCAAACACACACAAGAACCCACACCAGTGAGATATCTTTTTCCAGATCACTTTGTGGCCAAAGATTCTCTCAGGAGGTAAACTTAAAAATACATGCAAGAACACACTCAGGTGAACAATATTTTTCCTGCTCAGTTTGTGGCCAAAGATTCTCTCAGACGGGACACTTAAAAACACATGCAAGAGCATACACAGGTGAGGAACCGTTTTCCTGCTCAGTTCGTGGCCAAAGGTTCTCTCAGAAGGTAAACTTAAAAACACAAGGAAGAACACACACAGTTGAAAAACATTTTTCCTTCTCAGCTTTTGGCCAAAGATTCTCAGAGAAAGGAAGCTTGAAAAGACACACAAGAACCCATACTGGTGAGAACCCTTTTTCCTGCTCAGTTTGTGGCAAAAATTCTCTCAGAAGGTAAACTTAAAAACACATGGACGAACACACACAGGTGAAAAACATTTTTCCTTCTCAGCTTGTGGCCAAAGATTCTCAGAGAAAGGAAGCTCGAAAAGACACACAAAAACCCACACTTGTGAGAACCCTTTTTCTTGCTCAGTTTGTGGCAAAGATTCTCTCAGAAGGTAAATTTAAAAACATGCAAGAACACACACAGGTGAAAACCATTTTTCTTACTCAGTTTGTGGCCAACTATTCTCAGAGAAGGGAAACTTTAAAAGACACACAAGAACCCACACTGGTGAGAAAAACCTTTTGCCTGCTCAGTTTGTGGTCAAAGATCCTCAGAGAAGGGACAGTTCAAAACATACAAGAAAACACACAGGTGAGAACCTTTTTTCCTGTTTAGTTTGTGGCCAAACATTCTCTCAGAAAGTAAACTTAAAATCACATGCAAGAACACACACAGGTGAAAAACCTGTCTCCCACTCACTTTGTGGCCAAAGATTCTCTCTGAAGAGAAACTTCAAAATCCACTATTTTTCGGACACCACGAGCGGTTACCTAATATGCAAGGCCTTTTTTTTTGGTTTGGCGCCACTGTGAGTGGCAGCCTCCCAGCAGTGTTCTCTCTTTTCCACTTTATTTCTCTTTTTTTCTCCTTTTTCTTTCTTTCTATTTGTCCATTTGGCAATGCTGGTGCCTCCTATCTTACGTCGGCGTGTGCGGATTGTTTCGGATCAGATTTTTTTTTTTTTTCTTGGGAGCTGGGATGGCGGCACACATTGGTCGGGACCGGCGTGACGGCCATCCTGCTCATCCGGCCGGTGCTGACCGGATCCCTCACCTTAGCCTCGCAGCCGCGACCCGTGTGGGAGGTCCGCTCCCTTGTGCTCGTTGAAACCAATGACCTTCGCCGTACCAGGTGACCATCTGTACGTGCCCCGACTGGGTGCCCAGGACACTGCTCACACGTTTGCCTGTTTTGTGATGTTTTACCGATTTACAACCATGGTCCATTGGGCGCCGTTGAACTTCCCTGCCCTTACACCTGTTTATGGACCCCGTGGAGGCTATTTTGCGTGTTTTGGGGTGTTCTTTGGACTTGAAGGGGGCTGGTTGGCCGCTGTTAGATAAATTGTATATATATGTTATCATGCGTTCCCTAATGAGTACTTATTAATAAAGTTATTGCGCAGAATGCTTGCTGTTTCTTCTTGCAGACATCACCCAGTCCACAACAAGTCAAACGATGCTGTCTGGAGCTTCCTGACCTTCTCCAAGAAAGTTGTTGATGTCTGCACATGTCATTTTGTCTATGCACTCTTTTCACATGACTACTTTGTTTCCCATTGTATTTTGTCCTTGCACACTTTTCGTTTCTCATGGGATCCTGTCTGCGACTTCTAGTTTCACATAGAATCTCGTTTCTTCTCTCATGAGACAAAGCCCACGCTTCCCCCCCCCCACCTATCAGGGGCTAGTCTCACATTGTAGGTAGGGCATTCCTAAATAAAAAGAGAGGAGTGTAAACAAGACCTTTAGTGTATTTTGGATTGCTGTAAGTCTGGATGCACTCCTCGCGAGAAAAGACTCAACATTCTGTCTCACTGGTTTTCTCTGCTGATCCTTTTGCTGAATCTGAACCTAACAGATTTTTGGGGGCTCGTCCGGGATCTCAAAAGACCTATTTCGGGGTTCCGGCCGACTTTTCAACGCAGGACAAGTCCTTGGCCAAGGCATATAGATAGAGAAACCCTTTTCACGGGGCTGTCTCGATCAGTCGGTTGGACGCCGGAGTGGTTGACGAGATCATCCGAGGAGAAGGCCCAGCAGACTGTGAGTACGAATCTTGATTCTGTTGAAGTAATGAAAGTGCAGTGACAAGAGGTCACTTAAAACCTTGACAATTCTAGACCCTATCAAGTGCAATTAGAAACAGTAAATTCCGCTGGGATGATGGAGTCCCCTGACTGATGAGTCAGTTAAATTCCATGGGAGAGCGGACCCATCTGTTTTCTAAAGAAGTACAGGTAATTTGGAGCAGTTAAATTCCGCTGAGGTGTCGTGGGGCCTCCTAGTTAACCTTCCTAATGTGTTAGCTTTCTGCTGCCATCTGGGGTGTTTTTTTTTTTTTAACTCTTGTTTAGCTGGTTTGGCTTCTTTATCCATGAAAAGATAGGTTTTATATCTACTTTAAGAAAAAGGCAAAAATAAGTTTTTCTTACACAATAGGAAGGTTAAAGAGTTTAGATTTTGTAAAGATCCACGGGAGGGCGGACGCCCCTGCTTGCCTGTGAGACGATAAGGATGCGCATTGTGTGTGTGTGTGTGTGTGTGTGTGTGTATGGTTTGACTGAGAGTGATCTCATTTGAGCTCTCCTTTATGTAAACAGTGGTTTTGTGTAAAAGCAGAGGAAAGGAGACTTACCACTCATTGAATATTTTACCACTGTCCGGTAAATAAAGTTGGCTTTAGGACACTGTAGGTGTCATTCGAATTGCCAACTCCGAAATTTAGAGAAATAAACCATGGGAAAATCAAATAGCAAACAAAAGCCGCTACCCCGACATGAATTGAAATGCAAGGGGTCGGCACCGACAATATAAAATATCTTGACAAATGCATATTTTGGACAGAGGGGATTGCATTATGTGATGTGGCGGTGGCGAGGCTCTCCGCACTTCAGTTGCTCCCCCCACCCTTGTTATCAGCTGGGAAGATTGTCATGTCTATGTTGTGGGCCAGTGTGTTTGTTTCTGTGTATGTTTGTCTTTGTGTATCAGTTCGTTATAAAGGTTGGAATTGCGTTAAATTGGTGCACGAAAGCGGTGTGCTAGACAATGGTTTATCAGATTTGCATTGTTAAATGTAAAAATTAGAAATGATAGAATAATCTGAGGGTTGTGGTCAGAAACTCATCCAACGAGGAGAGTGCCCAGCCCTCATAAAAATGTGAGAGTAGGAGAGAACATACATTGTAGTATTGGATAAAATTAAATTATTGATTCATTATGACATAAGACTATACAAGGACACATGTAAGGACAAGTCAAAGATTTGGATCACTTAGAGTGAAAAACAACATTGCAAGGGGGGCACTTTTTATCAAAAGAACACCAAGTATTAAGTAGTGGGCATTCGTGATTGGGATTGAATTAAGGATAAAATTAGGTCAATGATTAGAAATCAATGGTGCTCTACACAAAAAGGCTTAAATTTTAATGGGGAAATATTTGGAGTACTGACCCCCTCTCTGCACGTTGTTGGTCTACATAGGTCATGGGCCTAGTTTATTTGGTTTTGATTGTGGTTTGGGTTTATTTTGTTTATTGTTAAGGTGTTCCTTGTTATTCTCTTATCCCCTGCATTGCAAATGTCTTCTTGATGCAGATAGGTTAACAGGCTGGGACTTTAGTGAGGAGATAATTTGTCGATTGATGGGGGTTAGTAATTGTCCAAATTCTAGTCACATGTTTTGAGGGACCACAGCAACAACATTATATTTAATTTCCAGGCCATTATTTAGTATGATATGACGGTGTCTAGCTAAGTAGACTGTTCTATCAAAAAATGTGAGAGTGAAGGAGGAGGTTTGATTTGTAATCTGACATTTGGGTCCCATTTTGAAGAGCATAGATTGTTTTTGTTTGTTTATTTTTTAAGATATGTTTAACAGTTTATCTCGGTGCAGTAAGGATATAGAAATTTTGCAAGACTTAAAATTAAAAATTAAAAAGCAAAATTACATTCTCATTTTCCCAGATGTGAGGGAAATTGGAAGATAAAGAAGACGAAGAAAAGATAAAAAAGAACTTGCTGTTGCACAGACAGGAAGATGATGACACAGTGTCAGCGCGAGCTCGCTTAAGAACCGCAGCTGAGAATGTGATGAGTGAAGATGAGAAAAATGATCAAATTACAAAGACAGATGTTGTGGCACGGCAAAGCGAACCATCCTTTCCGTCTTTGTACCCCAAATTAAACAACTCATTGCTTCCTATAATTTGAGAGGTGATGAAGTACAACAGGTTTTCATGGCATCCTTAACCAAACATTGGGCAAGCGTTAAAGGCACCTGGAGTCCTTTTGATCTCCAGGGCCGTCCATTGGAATATAACGGGGTGCCATTACAAATACCAATTGACCAACTATTGCAGGATAAAAATAAAATTTCAACGTAGAGCAAGTTACACAGACATTGGCCGGACTAAACAAAAACAAGATAAGTTGTTTGAAGACTTTAGACACAGACCAGAAAGAGTGTTCAACTGATGTCTATGATCAACAACTCAAAAATGCTCTACATGCAAATTTGCGACCAGTATTATGTCGACAACGAATAAATTCGACAATTTTTTTCCCTATAAAATGGTGCGTTTGGGTTTGAAGCACATAGTCGCTTCAAAGGAGGAAAAGCATGATTTAAGATACGCGATTGATCAATGAGAAGGCTATTCCTTGTGCCAGGGGTGTCAAACTCATTTGTTCGCGGGCCGCGGTTTAGTCATGGCTTCTTTTGGAGGCCCGGTATGACTGTCATACCCGAGTAGATGTGTGAGCGCCTCATATTGTGCGAGCTGCAGAACAAGCTGACGAGTACCTCGCTTTCAAATCAGACAAGTAAAAACGGGTCTAATATTTGAAATGTAACATATTACTAAAAGTGAAGATAATTAGCAATTCGAGTAATGGCACATGAATATGAAGCACAATTTGACACCTGTGCTTTATACGAAAGTAAAGTTGGATTGGAATTTGATGAAACGGATATTGACATCCACATATTCCATTAGAGTTTAAATTGCTTGCAATGCAATTGCGAATTAGTTAACACCTGTGTGGTTGATTGATTGAGTGAGTGAGTGAGTGAGTGAGTGAGTGAGTGAGTGAGTGAGTGAGTGAGTGAGTGAGTGAGTGAGTGAGTGAGTGAGTGAGTGAGTGAGTGACTTTTCTGTCGCCTGCACGTCATCTTTCCTGCATGGCTACGTTGCTGTCTCAGCCGCACCTGACCGTTGAAAGATGCGAGACACTCAATCCTCCCACTCTCATTCCCCTTCCTGACGACGGCGAATTCCATGATTGTGTCGATGCTGCCCAACAAATTGCAAAGGCTCGGCCTGATTTGGAAGATACGCCTCTGCCAGATGGTCATGTGGTTTTTGTTGATGGGTCTTCTAAGAAAAATGAATCTGGTGTGACCAGATGTCGTGTAACATGGGGGTAGAGATGGCCCAAATGGTAGAATATGGATTGTTCACAGGAATAAATTGGCAGAGCTGAAATTCCAAATTTGTCCAAAAGATGGCGCCAGACCAAAACGGGAGACCAATAGAGGGGCCGGAATAAGCTAAACCGGTTAAAATGGATATAAAAAAGGAACACGGTGTCAGAGTGTGAGTCACGCATGGAAGCACAAATGTGATTTTTATTTTTATTTCTTTGCTTGGCTAAAAATGTATTCTGTAACCGCTTTAAGCAATATTATTTGTCAATTCGATCAAGAGACCCGTCACTGAGAATAGTGGCGTGACATAAATTGTTTGGAGAAGCACAAATGTGATTTTTATTTTTATTTCTTTGCTTGGCTAAAAATGTATTCTGTAACCGCTTTAAGCAATATTATTTGTCAATTCGATCAAGAGACCCGTCACTGAGAATAGTGGCGTGACATAAATTGTTTGGAGAAGCACAAATGTGATTTTTATTTTTATTTCTTTGCTTGGCTAAAAATGTATTCTGTAACCGCTTTAAGCAATATTATTTGTCAATTCGATCAAGAAACCCGTCACTATGAGAATAGTGGCGTGACATAAATTGTTTAAGAAAGTAGGTCAAGGGTGAAAAGGGGAAGTGAAAGGTTTTACCACTAGCTGTGCATTTGGTGGAAAGTACTGCGTGGTCAGGGCGGAAACAGCGGCTGAAGGCCACAGATAACAAAGCGTGGGGAGGCTGGCCAGTTCCCTCTATGGGCGTGGGAAAACTGGCCAGTTCCCTCTATAGGCGTGAGAAAGCTGGCCAGTCCCTTCTATAGGCGTGGGAAAACTGGGCAGTCTTACCCTATAGGGAAAGTACCGGAGAAAAGAAAGGGGAGGGGGGGGACGGAGAGGTCTATAAAAGGTCCTGCAGGAGCAGCTTCAGGGCTTTTCCCCCCAAAAGAGCTCTCATACGTGAAGAGGCCCGGAGGAGTTTCAAGATTTTTTCCAAAGTCCCAAAGATCTTTGTGTGAGACGCAGGATCACTGGACTGAAATTAACTTGGAATTACTCCTAAAAATTGGACTGGACAACTTTAAACGAGAAATTGGTGAGGATGACCGTTTTTATGTATTTTAGCGAGAGGGGGGAATAGTCATCGGGCCGCCGGCTTCCTCGTGGCCAGCCTGTTTCTCTAATTTGGATTTTAGAAGCAAGATCGAACTGATCACTCGACTTTGCTTCCACCAAAATTAGCACGCAACTGGTATTTAACTCTTCCCTTTTTTATAAACTGTGTTTTGCAATCGAATTGTTCTGGGATTGAATGATTTTATTAACACGGGTATCAGTGAGTGAAGTTGTTCAGTTTCTGGAGTAATTGAGATTTGTAATTCTATTCCATGTTTCTTCAATAAATGTGTTTTGTATATTACTTACTTTGTTGTGCGCGGATTTGTACTGAATATGCAACCGAAGGCTCAGGCCCGCTTCCCCTTTTAGACGGGCCGCGTAAAAAGGAACTCCGAACAAGTTAGAGACTTAAATAACTTCCGTAGTTATTTGAGCCACGAGTGAATTTCGATCCGTTCGAAAGTTGTTCCGTTTGAATAAATTAAAGGAAGTGTTTAAATCAGATTATTGGTTTGTGTAGAACGGAAAGTTATTTAACTATTTGAAAGGCTCAGGCCCGCTTCCCCTTTTTGACGGGTCGCGGAAAAAGTAACTCCGAGGAAGTTGGAGAATTAAATAACTTTCGTAAATATTTAAAGGAGGAGTGTATTTCGTTAAAAGTGAATTGTTGGAAATGTATTTCCTCTAAATAAAATAATGATGACGGTTAAAATAAATCATTGGAGTTGGAGGAGAATAAAAGTATTTCGATTGTCCGTCGGGCGCGGCCCAGTTCCTAAAATTGTCGGGCCGCGTCAAAAGTTGAACGGGACACGATCAAAAAATATACTTGCCTTCCAAATTAATTATTGGGCAAATCTAAACAGAGCACGACATTTTTATCCGGTTTAGAATAAGTTGTTATTCTTTTTTTTAAAGCAATTAAGAGGGGTGAAGAACTCCGACGGTTAAGAGCTAGATCCGCGTATACGAAGTTAGAATTAATCATATAGGGTGCATTAATTTTCTTCTTAAATGCTATTATTGTCACACTTTTATTAATTCGATTCTCTTTCGAATAAAAAAGTTGGTCGGCTCGCTGCATGAGCGACCAAGTGGAACGGACCCATATTAACATTTACTTCGGCAAAACTAGTGCTTGGGTGCGCTATACAAACGAATCCCTGAGGTCTTAACAAAGACATCTAAAAAATATCCGTAACGAATAAGAATTTCAAACATTAGCGGGGAGCCATCAATACGATGCGGTCACTTCGAAGTCCTGCCTCGAATTGAGTTACTCGGCACGAGCTTCGGGTGACTTGAGAGGGATTGGCGTCGTACAGAAATTAGATTGATTCCGGAGGAGTTAATTTAACTCGGGTGGTTAGATTAGGGACGAATCTCCGAACCCGGCTAAAACAAACCCGTTACTGGGAAGCCGGGGGCACCTTAATCCGAGAGGTGCGTTTGACACTGGGTATGCCATTGTTACTGCCGACATGGTTTTGGAGGCTGCTAAACTGCCATCCAATATGTCTGCACAGGCTGCTGAGCTCATTGCTTTGACTGGGGCCTGCAAATTGTTTGTAAACAAATCCGTCACTATCTGGGCTGATAGTCATGTATGCTTTTGCTACAGTGCACGTGTTTGCTCAGCAGTGGAGCAACCGTGGCATGATAACTTCTGCAGGGAAGCCCGTCACCCATTCCACATTATTGACTCAACTTTTGGACGCTGTCCAGCTACCTTTAAAGGTGGCGGTTTGCAAGTGTGCTGCTCACACTGCGAGCTCTGATCCTGTTTCTCTCGGTAATGCTTTTGCTGACAAATCCGCGAAGGCCGCTGCAGAAGGCCTGCTCCATGTCCTCTCGTCTCTCACGGGTCATGATTCGATGTCACACATCCCCCCTGATGTGTTGCTTGACATGCAGTCTCAGAGCCCCTCCCAGGAACGGCTCTCTTGGGAAAAACTGGGTGCAACTAAAAACACTGTTGGTCTTTTTGTGTGACCTTTGGGCAAACCTGTCTTGCCTCATAACTTGTTCAAATGGGCTGCTATTTCGAGTCATGGGGTCACCCATGTCTCGACGGGGGGTATGGTGAAACAAGTTGAGGCTATTTATACAACATACGGCTTTGCAGCTTTTTCACAACAATTTTGCAGAGCGTGTTTGATCTGTGCTAAACATAACCCACAAGGCAATTTAAGACCTCAGAGAGGGAAATTCCCGACTCCGTTGTATCCGTTTCAGACAATACATATGGATTATATCCAATTACATAAATGTGAAGGGAAAGAATATTGTTTGGTCATAATAGACACATTTTCTAAATGGGTAGAAACATTTCCTACCGAACATGCTGATGCACTCACGGTGGCAAAGGCCTTATGCAAAGACATCATTCCAAGATACGGTATTCCAGAAAAAAAAATTACAGCGACAATGGTCCACATTTTGTAAATCAGATAGTGCATAACATTGGGAGAATGTTCCACATAAATCTAAAGAACCATTGTTCCTATCGTTCACAATCAGTTGTTGAGAGATCTAACGCGACTATAAAAAACAGATTAAAGAAATGTATGGGAGAAACCAAACGACCATGGACTCAGTGCTTAGACCTGGTCAAAATGTACATAAATATTACAAGTACAACAGGGCTAACTCCCTATGAAACTATGTTTGGAAGACCTTACAGGCTTCCTCAGTTCAAGAACACATGGGAGATCCCCGAGAAGGCCGCGTTAGCTGATTACATGAGAAAAATTTTGGAACGTCAAAAGAATCTAACCAATAACACTGATGGTGAACCCATTTCTCCGCAGGAAGACCCCAAAGTGGTACCGGGAGACTGGGTCTTGATCAAGAGTATCAAGAGGAAGAATTGGCATTCACCCAAGTGGGAAGGTCCTTTTTTGGTACTACTCACGACACCTAATGCTTTGAAAATAGCCGAACTCAACACGTGGATTCATTTATCTCATTGTAAAAAGGTGATCTCTGCAGACCCAACCTAAGTACGGAAGGTGAGCAAAGTCTGGTAATAGTGCCTGATCCTGGTGCCAAGATCCAGGGTTGACACGAAAGCTAGCAGAAGCCAATTTCCAAGACACCAACCCGAAGCTCAGGGTGTTGACTCTGAGGAGATCCAAAATATGAGCATTAGAGAGTCATTTGGTGAGTGCTTTAATCGGGCTGTAGCCTGCGCAAAGTCTACCATGTGCTTTTGGTTGCTTTTGCTGGTTTGTGTTACCATTATATTTTTTTCGGGGGTTATTTTATTTGTATGGATAGAGTACCATGAGCCTCGAACATTCTTCTCTCAGGCAGCTACCAACGCTAATTCTAATTGATATGGCTCATGGGGGAAAAATTGCTAGACATAAGCACGACACTAAATCCCCTTTTGATCAGGTTGTTTGTATTCCAGGAACCGTCTGCGTTCCAACTTGCGTACCATGGCTTTTGTCTTGGACTTACAATAAGTCATTAATGTTTACTGTGGCTCCTAATACATCTTCTTCTATTATTTTACCTATGAAGAGTTTGAAAGGTTTCGAAATGGTCACCCCACTCTCTGGTTCCAGTGAAGAGGCTGTGTTCTTTGCTAAACGAGTGACTTTGAAAAATGAGGGCAAAAGCCTCCTTTTGTCTCTTACACTCACTGATGGTCAAATTCTTCCTCCAAATGCCACCTTGTTTAACACTTCTTGTTGGGGTTTTCAACTGTTAGGGTTAGGGTTAGGGTTAGGGTTATGTAGGGAGTTCCTCCCCCGAAGGAGAGGAGCAAAGGCACGGTCCTACCATCCACGCCCACGTCCCACAACCAGCCCCAGAGCACCCTGTCCGTCGTGGCTGCGCCAGCCATGCTGGTCAGGCCTAATTGAGCTTAATAAACAAGTATTTGTGTTGTAATTGTTGTTTGTTTTTTATTTTACTTTGCCTATCCGGTCGCCTTTGTTATATATGTAATAAATGAGTCTCGATTTGGCATGTTAGATTGACAGCTGTACTTGCTTTCAAATTGGTCGTACCTCGCACTTAATTCATCAACTCCCCTATTTGGGTGGAGCGAGAGCATCTTGCTCTGTGCGGCATCCATGCGCTCTCCTATCTGGGTAGAGCGTGGGTAAATTATAATTTTGCGTCTAATTGTTTTCCTATCGCCGCTAATTTGCGCTCCCTTTTATTTCCTCCGTGTGGCCATCGACAACGTTTCGGCATCTTTTGTGCCTTCCTCAGGTCTGGCACACGGGAATTGCAGCTAAATTTAGTTTTATTGCATGTGGAGCTGTTTCCTCCTTCATGGCCGCATCGAGACTGAGTTTCCTGCTTTGAGCGGTCCTTATATAGTTTTATGTCAGCAATTTGCGTTTCGTTCCGGATAATTTCCCATCTACTTGTTTTAGCTTATTAACTTGTTGTTTTCGCTCTTGTGTATTTCTGTTTTTTTCTCTTGCAGGCACCGGTTGGGCGTGAATATGTGATCTCGGCATAGGTAAGTATAACTGTGTTTCCTTTTTTCAGGTTTGTATCAGGTAGGTATTGTTTTTTGATAGTGTAAATATTTACTTCCAACCACTTTTAGTTTATATTCAATTTTGTGTTTGTTTCATTTTTTCAGGTTTGTATCAGGTAAGTATTGTTTTTTGATAGTGTAAATATTTACTTCCAACCACTTTTTAGTTTATATTCAATTTTGTGTTTATGTTCAAATTTTTGACTTCTTAATTTCCAATTTTTGATTTACAGGTTGAATTTTTTTTCCTATTGGGAGTCAGGGAGGGATTTGGATTAGGGTTAGGGTTAGGGTTAGGGTTGGGGTTAGGGTTAGGGTAGGATCGGTTTAGGGGACAGCGCACAGACGCAGCAGGAGCTCAATGGAAACTGGAAACGTGGGGGGCAGTGGAGGTGGCACAGGCGAGTTAGGATTATGTAGGGAGTTCCTCCCCCGAAGGAGAGGAGCAAAGGCACGGTCCTACCATCCACGCCCACGTCCCACAACCAGCCCCAGAGCACCCTGTCCGTCGTGGCTGCGCCAGCCATGCTGGTCAGGCCTAATTGAGCTTAATAAACAAGTATTTGTGTTGTAATTGTTGTTTGTTTTTGATTTTACTTTGCCTATCCGGTCGCCTTTGTTATATATGTAATAAATGAGTCTCGATTTGGCATGTTAGATTGACAGCTGTACTTGCTTTCAAATTGGTCGTACCTCGCACTTAATTCATCAACTCCCCTATTTGGGTGGAGCGAGAGCATCTTGCTCTGTGCGGCATCCATGCGCTCTCCTATCTGGGTAGAGCGTGGGTAAATTATAATTTTGCGTCTAATTGTTTTCCTATCGGCGCTAATTTGCGCTCCCTTTTATTTCCTCCGTGTGGCCATCGACAACGTTTCGGCATCTTTTGTGCCTTCCTCAGGTCTGGCACACGGGAATTGCAGCTAAATTTAGTTTTATTGCATGTGGAGCTGTTTCCTCCTTCATGGCCGCATCGAGACTGAGTTTCCTGCTTTGAGCGGTCCTTATATAGTTTTATGGGTTAGGGTTAGGGTTAGGGTTAGGATTAGGTAAAGAGTTCCTCCCCCGAAGGAGAGGAACAAAGGCACGGTCCTACCATCCTGGCCCGCACCCCACAACCAGCTCCAGAGCATCCTGCCCGTTGCGGCCGCACCCGCCATGCTGGCCAGGACTAATTAGGGCTTAATAAAGATCGTTTTTGACCTTAAAAACGTATTTGTGCTTATTGTATGCTTGTTTTTGATTGCACTTTACCTATCCGGTCGCCTTTGTTATATAATTAATAAGTGAGTCTCGATTTGGCATGTAAGATTGACAGCTGCGCTTGCGTTCAACTAAATATTCGTACCTTGCACCTAATTCATCGACTCCCCTATCTGGGTGGAGCGAGAGCATCTTGCTCTGTGCGGCATCCATGCGCTCTCCTATCTGGGTAGAGCGTGGGTAAATTACTATTTGTTTCCAATTGGTTTTGTACCGGCGTCATTTTGCGCTAAATTTTGTTCATCTGTGTGGCCATCGACAACGTTTCGGCATCTTTTGTGCCTTCTTCAGGTCTGGCACACAGGAATTGCATCTAAATTTAGTTTAGTTTCATCACATGGGGAGCTGCTTCCTCCTCCACGGCCGCATCGAGACTGAGAGCTCCTGCTCCGAACGGTGCTTATATACACTCCTCCAAGTGGGCGGAGCCAGCGATTTGCGCTTGTTTCTTTAGCATAGTAACTTGTTTTCTTGCAGGCACCGATTGGGCGTGGATTTGTGATCTCTGGAATAGGTAAGTATATTTTTGTTTTGGGTAAGTATTATGGTTTTAATTAAGATAAGTATTTACTTTTAACTGTTTTTTTTTGCTTCTTTTGTCCCAAATAATGCTTATTTGCAATTGTTTACATTCAAATTTGATAGGTATGCACATTTTTTTGTTTTGGGTGAGTATTGTGGTTTTATTTGAGGTAAGTATTTACTTTTAACTGCCTTTTGGTCTCAAATAGTGCTTATTTGCATTTATTGTTCAAATTTGTGTTTGCATTCAAATTTTGACTTGTTTATTTTCAAATTTTAACCCGCAGGTTGACGTTTTTGTCTTATCGGGAAATGGGGTCAGGTTAGGGTTAGGGTTAAGGTTAGGGTTAGGGTTTAGGTTAGGATGGGGGGTAGGTTAGGATTAGGGCTGGGATAGGACCAGTTTAGGGGACAGCACACAGACGTAACAGGAGCTCGATGGAAACCGGAAACGTGGGGGGTGGCGCACTGGAGGTGGCACAGGCGAGTTAGGATTAGGTAAAGAGTTCCTCCCCCGAAGGAGAAGAACAAAGGCACGGTCCTACCATCCTGGCCCGCACCCCACAACCAGCTCCAGAGCATCCTGCCCCTTGCAGCCGCGCCCACCATGCTGGCCAGGACTAATTAGGGCTTAATAAAGATCGTTTTTGACCTTGAACACGTGTTTGTGCTTATTGTATGTTTGTTTTTGATTGCACTTTACCTATCCGGTCGCCTTTGTTATATAATTAATAAGTGAGTCTCGATTTGGCATGTAAGATTGACAGCTGCGCTTGCGTTCAACTAAATATTCGTACCTCGCACCTAATTCATCGACTCCCTTATCTGGGTGGAGCGAGAGCATCTTGGTCTGTGCGGCATCCATGCGCTCTCCTATCTGGGTAGAGCGTGGGTAAATTACTATTTGTTTCCAATTGGTTTTGTACCGGCGTCATTTTGCGCTAAATTTTGTTCATCTGTGTGGCCATCGACAACGTTTCGGCATCTTTTGTGCCTTCTTCAGGTCTGGCACACAGGAATTGCATCTAAATTTAGTTTAGTTTCATCACATGGGGAGCTGCTTCCTCCTCCACGGCCGCATCGAGACTGAGAGCTCCTGTTCCGAACGGTGCTTATATACACTCCTCCAAGTGGGCGGAGCCAGCGATTTGCGCTTGTTTCTTTAGCATAGTAACTTGTTTTCTTGCAGGCACCGATTGGGCGTGGATTTGTGATCTCCGTAATAAGTAAGTATATTTTTGTTTTGGGTAAGTATTATGGTTTTAATTAAGGTAAGTATTTACTTTTAACTGCTTTTTTTGCTTTTTTGTCCCAAATAATGCTTATTTGCAATTGTTTACATTCAAATTTGATAGGTATGCACATTTTTTTGTTTTGGGTGAGTATTGTGGTTTTATTTGAGGTAAGTATTTACTTTTAACTGCTTTTGGTCTCAAATAGTGCTTATTTGCAATTATTGTTCAAATTTGTGTTTACGTTCAAATTTTGACTCGTTTATTTTCAAATTTTAACTTGCAGGTTGACGTTTTTGTCTTATCGGGAAATGGGGTCAGGTTAGGGTTAGGGTTAGGGTTACGGTGGGAGCCCCCCCTCCTAGAGGAGGGAAAGGCAAAAGCACGGTCCATCCATCCGGGATTCCAATCAGCCCCCAGCTCACAGTTCCGGCGGGCAACGCGGTGGCGTCGGCCATAGTGGACCGTCGTCCAACCCTGATCCATGGCTGTGGATCCAGAATTTGCCTTTGTCATATATTTAATAAAGTTATTTTTTTAAAAATAAAGTTTCTTTTTTGAGTTATTCTGGCCAATATGCAATGTGTGCCCTGACGACGTTTCGGCTATCTAAAGCCTTCATCAGGTCTGGCACACATGTATTATATGAAAAACTATTTTTGTTTTGTAACGTGCAACAATGTGTCTTGCTTGCAGTCCAAATTCGCACTAAAGGCCCTTTGCCTTGCGGATTCCTTTTATACCCTCAGCTTGGTTGAAGTTTTTCGAAATTTCGTTTTAGAATTGTAACGTGTTTTAGCTTATATTTTCATTTTTCAATTAATTTTCATAATTAAACTAGCCTTCATATTAGGTTTGAACAAAATAATTATAATTTGGTCAACTTGGAATTGGTATTATAGAAATGTAAACATACTAATTTTGTTTTTTAATGTTTTTTAATTGTTTTTTTTTCATGTTTTTTGATGTTTTTTGTTTTTCAAATAGACGTGGTCTAGGATCTCGGATTGCGGTCCAAACTACAGGTAAGTAGTACATAGGTAGGTGGATTATATATTGGGTTTTTGCAAATTTGTAATTATATTATTGAGAACATTTGGTGACTTTTGTTTATATTTTTGTTTTATTCCGTTTTGTCATTTCTTTTTCTGCTTTTTTCAGGTGGGCGTGGTCCGGGGACCAGACGCGTGGTTCCAATTGGAGGTAAGTATCCAGGTAGGTATTAGATGTAAGTGGGTCTGAATAAAGTAAAACCAATTTGTCCTAATTATGTTAATTGTCCTACTTGTTGGAAGTTCTGTTCCTGGTGGGACGTAAAAAGGGACTGGGATTGGGGTAAGGGTGGGGTTAGGGTTGGGGTTAGGGTTAGGTTTAGGGTTGGGGGTAGGGTCAGGATTGCAGTAGGAGCCCCCCTTCCTGTTGGAAGCAGGGGCAAAAGCACGGTCCATCCGTCCGGCACACCTCCCAGCGTCCAGCCCAGGGTTCTGATTGCAGTAGGAGCCCCCCTTCCTGTTGGAAGCAGGGGCAAAAGCACGGTCCATCCGTCCGGCACACCTCCCAGCGTCCAGCCCAGGGTTCTGACGAGCAAAGCGGCGGCGGCGGCCATAGTGGACCGTGGTCCAACCTTGCTACATGGCTGGAATTCGCCTTTGTTATATATGTAATAAACTTGTTTTTATCAAACAAAATTGTTTTTAATATGGTTGTTTTTAATGAAGTAGTTTTTAATAAAATTTCTTTTGTTAGATTTTGTTTGGCCAATATATAATGTATGTGTGCCTTGACAACGTTTCGGCCGCTAGGGCCTTCCTCAGGTCTGGCACACAAACAAACAAAAAATAAAATTGATGCTGAAATCTACTGTTTGTAATTGCTGCTGAGTTGTTTTCTCTTTGTTCTCTCTCCACGCACTGAGCGTCTTTTGCGCTGCGCGTCCTTTTATAGTCTCTGTTTGGTTAGAGTTTCTAATTTCAAATTTTAGTTTTTGTTTCTGACTTTTTCTTTTTTGGAAATAAAATTGGTTTTAGCCTCAATGAATGTGTTCCAATTACGATTTGATATTGTGAATTATGATTTTGAATATTTTATTGTTTTGTTTTGTTTTTTGTTTTGTTTTTTATTTTTGTTTTTTATTTTTTTGTTTCTCATTTTTCTTACTACAGGTATGTGGATTATTCAGGTAAGTATTTACGTATATATTTTTTGATTTTTGTCTTTTCTAATTTTTTAGGTGGGCGTGGCCCGGGGACCAGAGGCGTGGTACCAATTTGAGGTAAGTATCCAAGGTAGGTATCTAAGGTAGGTATCTAAGGTAAGTGAGTCCGAATTGATTTTAATAAATTTGTCCTAATTGTGTTAATTGAGCCTGCTTTGAACACTCTGGACTCTGAAACCAGTGATCCCAGCTCAAGTCTCGGTTGGACCTCAAACCTTTGGTCACATACGGTCTTTCATGTAACATGGGAGTAGAGATGGTGCAAATGGTAGAATATGGATTGTTCACAGGAATAAATTGGCAGAGCTGAAATTCCAAATTTGTCCAAAAGATGGCGCCAGACCAAAACGTGAGACCAAAAGAAGAGCCAATAAGCTAAACATGGTAAAATAGAAATAAAAGAGTAGCACGGTGTCAGAGTGTGAGTCACGCATGGAAGCACAAATGTGATTTTTATTTTTGATTTCTTTGCTTGGCTAAAAAAGTATTCTGTAACCGCTTCAAGCAATATTATTTGTCAATTCGATCAAGAGACCCGTCACTATGAGAATAGTGGCGTGACATAAAATGTTTGGAGAAGCACAAATGTGATTTTTATTTTTGATTTCTTTGCTTGGCTAAAAATGTATTCTGTAACCGCTTTAAGCAATATTATTTGTCAATTCGATCAAGAGACCCGTCACTATGAGAATAGTGGCGTGACATAAATTGTTTAGAAATGTAGGTCAAGGATTTGGATTTTTATTTCAGAGTTAATTGAAGCGTAACTTTAAAAAGTTATTTTCATGTAACAGAAAGAGAAGAAAAGGGGAAGTGAAAGGTTTTACCACTAGCTGTGCATTTGGTGGAAAGTACTGCGTGGTCAGGGCGGAAACAGCTGCTGAAGGCCATAGATAACCAAGCGTGGGGAAACTGGCCAGTTCCCTCTATGGGCGTGGGAAAACTGGCCAGTTCCCTCTATGGGCGTGGGAAAACTGGCCAGTTCCCTCTATAGGCGTGAGAAAGCTGGCCAGTCCCTTCTATAGGCGTGGGAAAACTGGGCAGTCTTACCCTATAGGGAAAGTACAGGAGAAAAGAAAGGGGAGGGGGGGACGGAGAGGTCTATAAAAGGTCCTGCAGGAGCAGCTTCAGGGCTTTTTTCCCCCAAAAGAGCGCTCATACGTGAAGAGGCGTTTCAAGATTTTTTTTCCAAAAGTCCCAAAGATCTTTGTGTGAGACACAGGATCGCTGGACTGAAATTAACTTGGATTTACTCCCAAAAATTGGACTGGACAACTTTATAGGAGAAATAGGTGAGGATGACCGTTTTTATGTATTTTAGCGAGAGGGGGGAATAGTCATCGGGCCGCCGGCTTCCTCGTGGCCAGCCTGTTTCTCTAATTTGGATTTTAGAAGCAAGATCGAACTGATCACTCGACTTTGCTTCCACCAAAAATAGCACGCAGCTGGTATTTACCTCTTCCCTTTTTTATGAACTGTGTTTTGCAATCGAATTGTTCTGGGATTGAATGATTTTATTAACACGGGTATCAGTGAGTGAAATTGTTCAGTTTCTGGAGTAATTGAGATTTGTAATTCTATTCCATGTTTCTACAATAAATGTGTTTTGTATATTACTTACTTCGTTGTGCGCGGATTTGTACTGAATATGCAACCGAAGGCTCAGGCCCGCTTCCCCTTTTTGACGGGCCGCGTAAAAAGGAACTCCGAACAAGTTAGAGACTTAAATAACTTCCGTAGTTATCTGAGCCACGAGTGAATTTCGATCCGTTCGAAAGTTGTTTCGTCTGAATAAATTAAAGGAAGTGTTTAAATCAGATTATTGGTTTTGTGTAGAACGGAAAGTTATTTAACTATTTGAAAGGCTCAGGCCCGCTTCCCCTTTTTTGACGGGCCGCGTAAAAAGTAACTCCGAGCAAGTTAGAGGATTAAATAACTTTCGTAAATATTTAACGGAAGAGTGGATTTCGTTAAAAGTAAATTCGGTTGAAAATTCATTTTTTTTTTTAAATAACAACGACGACGGTTAAAATAAATCATTGGAGTTGGTGGAGGATAAAAGTATTTTAACTGTCCGTCGGGCGCGGCCCAGTTCCTAAATTTGTCGGGCCGCGTCAAAAGTTAAATGGGACACGATCAAAAAATACAACTTGCCTTCCAAATTAATTATTGGGCAAATCTAAATAGAGCACTACATTTTTATTCGGTTTAAGAAAGTCGCTATTTTTTTTAAAGCAATTAAGTGGGGTGAAGAACTCCGACGGTTAAGTGCTAGATCTACGTATAGGAAGTTAGAATTAATGATATAAAGTGCATTAATTTTCTTCTTAAATGCTATTATTGTCACACTTTTATTAATTCGATTCTCTTTCGAATGAAAAAGTTGGTCGGTTCGCTGCATGAGCGACCAAGTGGTACGGACCCATATCAACATTTACTTCGGCAAAACTAGTGCTTGGGTGCGCTATACAAACAAATCCCTGAGGTCTTAACAAAGACATCTAAAAAATATCCGTAACAAAATAAGAACTCCAAACACTAGCGGGGAGCCATTAATACGATGCGGTCACTTCGAAGTCTTGCCTCGAATTGAGTTACTCGGCTCGAGCTTCGGGTGACTTGAGAGGGATTGGCGTCGTACAGAAATTAGATTGATTCCGGTGGAGTTAATTTAACTCGGGTGGTTAGATTACGGACACATCTCCGAACCCGGCTAAAACAAACCCGTTACCGGGAAGCCGGGGGCACCTTAATGCAAGAGGTGCGTTTGACAGGTCATATGCAAAAGTTTCATTCGTATGTAAAATAAATTTCAAGATTTTCCTTTATAAATCATTGGCTGTTCAGATCAGCAATATCAGTTAAACATATCATATAGCGGACAGAGACAAAGATAATTGAAAAGTGAAATGAAGTTCATGGGAGTTACAGATTTGTCAAGAAGAATGGTCCAATATACCTTCAACCAGAATCCACACTCTCATTGGAAGCTTTAGAAAGTATCTTGAGCAGTGGTTCTTAACCTTGTTGGCGGTACCAAACCCCACCAGTTTCATATCAAAGTCAAAGTCAAAGTCAGCTTTATTGTCAATTTCTCCACATGCCAAAGACACACAAAGAAACCGAAATTTCGTTCCCCCCTATCCCACGGTGACAAGACATGGCCCACAACAGACAAACAAGTGAACAAGTATAACAAAAGCGTGCTGAATAAATAATGAATAAATAACAACAAATAAATAAATAAATAAGAGGAGCAAAAAAAAAAAAAAGGAGCAAGTGCGCGTACAGCAGACATTCCAGAAAATAGCGCAACAGTGCCGCACGCTACGCAGAAGGGGGTAGCGAGTTCAGGGCCCTAACAGCCTGGAGAAAGAAGCTGTTGGCGAGTCTGGTGGTGCGGGAGCGCAGGCAGAACGTCAAACAAAGAATGAGCCGGGTGACTCACATCTCTCGCAATCGAGGTTGCCTTGCGGGTGAGATGGGAGGTGTAAATGTCCTTCAGGGAGGGGAGCGAAGCACCAATAATCTTACCAGCCGTATTCACTATGCGCTGCAGGGCCTTCAAGTTCTTTTGCCCCTGCTTCCAACAGGAAGGGGGGCTCCTACTGCAATCCTGACCCTACCCCCAACCCTAAACCTAACCCTAACCCCAACCCCAACCCTAACCCCACCCTTACCCCAATCCCAGTCCCTTTTTACGTCCCACCAGGAACAGAACTTCCAACAAGTAGGACAATTAACATAATTAGGACAAATTGGTTTTACTTTATTCAGACCCACTTACATCTAATACCTACCTGGATACTTACCTCCAATTGGAACCACGCGTCTGGTCCCCGGACCACGCCCACCTGAAAAAAGCAGAAAAAAATTGACAAAACGGAATAAAACAAAAAAAATAAACAAAAGTCACCAAATGTTCTCAATAATATAATTACAAATTTGCAAAAACCCAATATATAATCCACCTACCTATGTACTACTTACCTGTAGTTTGGACCGCAATCCGAGATCCTAGACCACGTCTATTTGAAAAACAAAAAAACATCAAAAAACATGAAAAAAAACAATTAAAAAACATTAAAAAACAAAATTAGTATGTTTACATTTCTATAATACCAATTCCAAGTTGACCAAATTATAATTATTTTGTTCAAACCTAATATGAAGGCTAGTTTAATTATGAAAATTAATTGAAAAATGAAAATATAAGCTAAAACACGTTACAATTCTAAAACGAAATTTCGAAAAACAAAAAAGATTTAAAACTTCAACCGAGCTGAGGGTATAAAAGGAATCCGCAAGGCAAAGGGCCTTTAGTGCGAATTTGGACTGCAAGCAAGACACATTGTTGCACGTTACAAAACAAAAATAGTTTTTCATATAATACATGTGTGCCAGACCTGATGAAGGCTTGAGATAGCCGAAACGTTGTCAGGGCACACATTGCATATTGACCAGAATAAATCAAAAAAGAAACTTTATTTTTTTAAAAAACAACTTTATTAAATATATAACAAAGGCAAATTCTAGATCCACAGCCATGGATCAGGGTTGGACGACGGTCCACTATGGCCGACGCCACCGCGTTGCCCGCCGGAACCGTGAGCTGGGGGCTGATTGGAATCCCGGATGGATGGACCGTGCTTTTGCCTTTCCCTCCTCCAGGAGGGGGGGCTCCCACCATAATCCTAACCAGCCTGTGCCTCCTCCGGATCCCTCCAGACCTCCTGGCTCTAGGTTCGATTCCTATGCGACAGTAGTTCGCCAAGGCCGCAGGCAACCGCGTCAGGACCAACGTGGTCCCCCTCCAGCTGCAACCCGGACCTCCAAGTGGAGACCAGCAGAGGCCGGATTTGGTCGCCTGATCCGCAAAATCTATAACTTGATTAAGGTCTACCACCACCTGAACAATGTAGACCCCCAGCAGTGGGCTACACAACCTCGGATGATCACCAGGATGGAGGAGGTGTTGTCCACAATGATCAAGCCGGCATTCCTAGATAGCAGGGTTGTGCGGGACATTGTGGACAATGCCAAGACCTGGGGCAAGACCACCTGCCAGATCCTCAAACGTCATTACGAGTCCCACCTACCGTTCTGCCGGTCCGACATGGAATTTGCACTCCAAGACAACAATCTAGAATGGGAGGCTGCTTTCCAAGTGGCGGTTGGTTGGGCCAAGCGAAATTTTCCACGCCTACTACCAGGGACAATTTCAGAGGTTGAGAACGAGATTTTGGACTTTCTGGAAGACTTGCCGCGCTCCGATCCCAACCCTGACCCCCATCCTACTCCTGGCCCCAGTCCTATTCTCGCCCCCAACCCTAACCCTAACCCCAACCCTAACCCTAACCCTATCCCAAACCCTAACCTGGAGCTGCGGTTTCCCGCTCCCACTCCGCTCCCACAGCGACCTAGACTCACACCTGTCGCCAAAAAGAAGACCCAAGATTCGGAGCCAGGGGAAGTGGTTGAGATCCAAACCCCAAAATTGACAGTGTCCCTACGCCCACAGAGGAAGATCGCAGTGGTGGCCAGTAAGCCCAGCCACTTCCCTCCCTACCAGGACCGCCCAAGAGGGGTGTCTACACAAGGGAGTCGGGCTTTGTCCCCTAACCCCAATCCTAACCCTGCCCTCAACCCTAACCCTAACCCCAACCCTGACCCTACCCCCAACCCTAAACCTAACCCCAACCCCAACCCTAACCCCAACCCATACCCCAATCCCAGTCCCTATCTACGTCCCACCAGGAACAGAACTTCCAAACAGTAGGACAATTAACATAATTAGGACAAATTGGTTTTATTTTATTTAGACCCACTTACATCTAATACCTACCTGGATACTTACCTCCAATTGGAACCACGCGTCTGGTCCCCGGACCACGCCCACCTGAAAAAAAGCAGAAAAAATTGACAAAACGGAATAACACAAAAATATGAACAAAAGTCACCAAATGTTTTCAATAACATAATTACAAATTTGCAAAAACCCAATACACATATATAATCCACCTACCTATGTATTATTTACCTGTAGTTTGAAAAGCAATCCGAGATCCTAGACCACGTCTACTTGAAAAACAAAATACATCAAAAAACATTAAAAAAACAATTAAAAAACATTAAAAAACGAAAAACAAAATTAGTATGTTTACATTATTCTACAATACCAATTCCAAGTTGATCAAATTATAATTATTTTGTTTAAACCCAATATGAAGGCTAGTTTAATTATGAAAATTAATTGGAAAATGCAAATATAAGCTAAAACACGTTACATTTCTAAAACGAAATTTCGAAAAACAAAAAAGATTTAAAACTTCAACCGAGCTGAGGGTATAAAAGGAATCCGCAAGGCAAAGAGCCTTTAGTGCAAATTTGGACTGCAAGCAAGACACATTGCTGCACCTTACAAAACAAACATACTTTTTCATATAATACATGTGTGCCAGACCTGATGAAGGCTTGAGATAGCCGAAACGTTGTCAGGGCACACATTGCATATTGGCCAGAATAAATCAAAAAAGAAACTTTATTTTTAAAAAAAAACAACTTTATTAAATATATAACAAAGGCAAATTCTAGATCCACAGCCATGGATCAGGGTTGGACGACGGTCCACTATGGCCGACGCCACCGCGTTGCCCGCCGGAACCGTGAGCTGGGGGCTGATTGGAATCCCGGATGGATGGACCGTGCTTTTGCCTTTCCCTCCTCCAGGAGGGGGGGCTCCCACCATAATCCTAACCAGCCTGTGCCTCCTCCGGATCCCTCCAGACCTCCTGGCTCTAGGTTCGATTCCTATGCGACAGTAGTTCGCCAAGGCCGCAGGCAACCGCGTCAGGACCAACGTGGTCCCCCTCCAGCTGCAACCCGGACCTCCAAGTGGAGACCAGCAGAGGCCGGATTTGGTCGCCTGATCCGCAAAATCTATAACTTGATTAAGGTCTACCACCACCTGAACAATGTAGACCCCCAGCAGTGGGCTACACAACCTCGGATGATCACCAGGATGGAGGAGGTGTTGTCCACAATGATCAAGCCGGCATTCCTAGATAGCGGGGTTGTGCGGGACATTGTGGACAATGCCAAGACCTGGGGCAAGACCACCTGCCAGATCCTCAAACGTCATTACGAGTCCCACCTACCGTTCTGCCGGTCCGACATGGAATTTGCACTCCAAGACAACAATCTAGAATGGGAGGCTGCTTTCCAAGTGGCGGTTGGTTGGGCCAAGCGAAATTTTCCACGCCTACTACCAGGCACAATTTCGGAGGTTGAGAACGAGATTTTGGACTTTCTGGAAGACTTGCCGCGCTCCGATCCCAACCCTGACCCCCATCCTACTCCTGGCCCCAGTCCTATTCTCGCCCCCAACCCTAACCCTAACCCCAACCCTAACCCTATCCCAAACCCTAACCTGGAGCTGCGGTTTCCCGCTCCCACTCCGCTCCCACAGCGACCTAGACTCACACCTGTCGCCAAAAAGAAGACCCAATATTCGGAGCCAGGGGAAGTGGTTGAGATCCAAACCCAAAAATTGACAGTGTCCCTACGCCCGCAGAGGAAGATCGCAGTGGTGGCCAGTAAGCCCAGCCACTTCCCTCCCCACCAGGACCGCCCAAGAGGGGTGTCTACACAAGGGAGTCGGGCTTTGTCCCCTAACCCCAATCCTAACCCTGCCCTCAACCCTAACCCTAACCCCAACCCTGACCCTACCCCCAACCCTAAACCTAACCCCAACCCATACCCCAATCCCAGTCCCTATCTACGTCCCACCAGGAACAGAACTTCCAAACAGTAGGACAATTAACATAATTAGGACAAATTGGTTTTATTTTATTTAGACCCACTTACATCTAATACCTACCTGGATACTTACCTCCAATTGGAACCACGCGTCTGGTCCCCGGACCACGCCCACCTGAAAAAAAGCAGAAAAAATTGACAAAACGGAATAACACAATGTTTTCAATAACATAATTACAAATTTGCAAAAACCCAATACACATATATAATCCACCTACCTATGTATTATTTACCTGTAGTTTGAACAGCAATCCGAGATCCTAGACCACGTCTACTTGAAAAACAAAATACATCAAAAAACATTAAAAAAAACAATTAAAAAACATTAAAAAACAAAAAACAAAATTAGTATGTTTACATTATTCTACAATACCAATTCCAAGTTGATCAAATTATAATTATTTTGTTTAAACCCAATATGAAGGCTAGTTTAATTATGAAAATTAATTGGAAAATGCAAATATAAGCTAAAACACGTTACATTTCTAAAACGAAATTTCGAAAAACAAAAAAGATTTAAAACTTCAACCGAGCTGAGGGTATAAAAGGAATCCGCAAGGCAAAGAGCCTTTAGTGCGAATTTGGACTGCAAGCAAGACACATTGCTGCACCTTACAAAACAAAAATACTTTTTCATATAATACATGTGTGCCAGACCTGATGAAGGCTTGAGATAGCCGAAACGTTGTCAGGGCACACATTGCATATTGGCCAGAATAAATAAAAAAAGAAACTTTATTTAAAAAAAAAAAAAAACAACTTTATTAAATATATAACAAAGGCAAATTCTAGATCCACAGCCATGGATCAGGGTTGGACGACGGTCCACTATGGCCGACGCCACCACGTTGCCCGCCGGAACCGTGAGCTGGGGGCTGATTGGAATCCCGGATGGATGGACCGTGCTTTTGCCTTTCCCTCCTCCAGGAGGGGGGGCTCCCACCATAATCCTAACCAGCCTGTGCCTCCTCCGGATCCCTCCAGACCTCCTGGCTCTAGGTTCGATTCCTATGCGACAGTAGTTCGCCAAGGCCGCAGGCAACCGCGTCAGGACCAACGTGGTCCCCCTCCAGCTGCAACCCGGACCTCCAAGTGGAGACCAGCAGAGGCCGGATTTGGTCGCCTAATCCGCAAAATCTATAACTTGATTAAGGTCTACCACCACCTGAACAATGTAGACCCCCAGCAGTGGGCTACACAACCTCGGATGATCACCAGGATGGAGGAGGTGTTGTCCACAATGATCAAGCCGGCATTCCTAGATAGCGGGGTTGTGCGGGACATTGTGGACAATGCCAAGACCTGGGGCAAGACCACCTGCCAGATCCTCAAACGTCATTACGAGTCCCACCTACCGTTCTGCCGGTCCGACATGGAATTTGCACTCCAAGACAACAATCTAGAATGGGAGGCTGCTTTCCAAGTGGCGGTTGGTTGGGCCAAGCGAAATTTTCCACGCCTACTACCAGGCACAATTTCGGAGGTTGAGAACGAGATTTTGGACTTTCTGGAAGACTTGCCGCGCTCCGATCCCAACCCTGACCCCCATCCTACTCCTGGCCCCAGTCCTATTCCCGCCCCCAACCCTAACCCTAACCCCAACCCTATCCCAAACCCTAACCTGGAGCTGCGGTTTCCCGCTCCCACTCCGCTCCTACAGCGACCTAGACTCACACCTGTCGCCAAAAAGAAGACCCAAGATTCGGAGCCAGGGGAAGTGGTTGAGATCCAAACCCAAAAATTGACAGTGTCCCTACGCCCGCAGAGGAAGATCGCAGTGGTGGCCAGTAAGCCCAGCCACTTCCCTCCCCACCAGGACCGCCCAAGAGGGGTGTCTACACAAGGGAGTCGGGCTTTGTCCCCTAACCCCAATCCTAACCCTGCCCTCAACCCTAACCCTAACCCTGACCCTACCCCCAACCCTAAACCTAACCCCAACCCTAACCCATACCCCAATCCCAGTCCCTATCTACGTCCCACCAGGAACAGAACTTCCAAACAGTAGGACAATTAACATAATTAGGACAAATTGGTTTTATTTAATTTAGACCCACTTACATCTAATACCTACCTGGATACTTACCTCCAATTGGAACCACGCGTCTGGTCCCCGGACCACGCCCACCTGAAAAAAAGCAGAAAAAATTGACAAAACGGAATAACACAAAAATATGAACAAAAGTCACCAAATGTTTTCAATAACATAATTGCAAATTTGCAAAAACCCAATACACATATATAATCCACCTACCTATGTATTATTTACCTGTAGTTTGAACAGCAATCCGAGATCCTAGACCACGTCTACTTGAAAAACAAAATACATCAAAAAACATTAAAAAAAACAATTAAAAAACATTAAAAAACAAAAAACAAAATTAGTATGTTTACATTATTCTACAATACCAATTCCAAGTTGATCAAATTATAATTATTTTGTTTAAACCCAATATGAAGGCTAGTTTAATTATGAAAATTAATTGGAAAATGCAAATATAAGCTAAAACACGTTACATTTCTAAAACGAAATTTCGAAAAACAAAAAAGATTTAAAACTTCAACCGAGCTGAGGGTATAAAAGGAATCCGCAAGGCAAAGAGCCTTTAGTGCGAATTTGGACTGCAAGCAAGACACATTGCTGCACCTTACAAAACAAAAATACTTTTTCATATAATACATGTGTGCCAGACCTGATGAAGGCTTGAGATAGCCGAAACGTTGTCAGGGCACACATTGAATATTTGGCCAGAATAAATCAAAAAAGAAACTTTATTTAAAAAAAAAACAACTTTATTAAATATATAACAAAGGCAAATTCTAGATCCACAGCCATGGATCAGGGTTGGACGACGGTCCACTATGGCCGACGCCACCGCGTTGCCCGCCGGAACCGTGAGCTGGGGGCTGATTGGAATCCCGGATGGATGGACCGTGCTTTTGCCTTTCCCTCCTCCAGGAGGGGTGGCTCCCACCATAATCCTAACCAGCCTGTGCCTCCTCCGGATCCCTCCAGACCTCCTGGCTCTAGGTTCGATTCCTATGCGACAGTAGTTCGCCAAGGCCGCAGGCAACCGCGTCAGGACCAACGTGGTCCCCCTCCAGCTGCAACCCGGACCTCCAAGTGGAGACCAGCAGAGGCCGGATTTGGTCGCCTGATCCGCAAAATCTATAACTTGATTAAGGTCTACCACCACCTGAACAATGTAGACCCCCAGCAGTGGGCTACACAACCTCGGATGATCACCAGGATGGAGGAGGTGTTGTCCACAATGATCAAGCCGGCATTCCTAGATAGCGGGGTTGTGCGGGACATTGTGGACAATGCCAAGACCTGGGGCAAGACCACCTGCCAGATCCTCAAACGTCATTACGAGTCCCACCTACCGTTCTGCCGGTCCGACATGGAATTTGCACTCCAAGACAACAATCTAGAATGGGAGGCTGCTTTCCAAGTGGCGGTTTGTTGGGCCAAGCGAAATTTTCCACGCCTACTACCAGGCACAATTTCGGAGGTTGAGAACGAGATTTTGGACTTTCTGGAAGACTTGCCGCGCTCCGATCCCAACCCTGACCCCCATCCTACTCCTGGCCCCAGTCCTATTCTCGCCCCCAACCCTAACCCTAACCCCAACCCTATCCCAAACCCTAACCTGGAGCTGCGGTTTCCCGCTCCCACTCCGCTCCCACAGCGACCTAGACTCACACCTGTCGCCAAAAAGAAGACCCAAGATTCGGAGCCAGGGGAAGTGGTTGAGATCCAAACCCAAAAATTGACAGTGTCCCTACGCCCGCAGAGGAAGATCGCAGTGGTGGCCAGTAAGCCCAGCCACTTCCCTCCCCACCAGGACCGCCCAAGAGGGGTGTCTACACAAGGGAGTCGGGCTTTGTCCCCTAACCCCAATCCTAACCCTGCCCTCAACCCTAACCCTAACCCCAACCCTGACCCTACCCCCAACCCTAAACCTAACCCCAACCCATACCCCAATCCCAGTCCCTATCTACGTCCCACCAGGAACAGAACTTCCAAACAGTAGGACAATTAACATAATTAGGACAAATTGGTTTTATTTTATTTAGACCCACTTACATCTAATACCTACCTGGATACTTACCTCCAATTGGAACCACGCGTCTGGTCCCTATTTACCTGTAGTATTTACTATTTACCTGTAGTTTGAACAGCAATCCGAGATCCTAGACCACGTCTACTTGAAAAACAAAATACATCAAAAAACATTAAAAAAACAATTAAAAAACATTAAAAAACAAAAAACAAAATTAGTATGTTTACATTATTCTACAATACCAATTCCAAGTTGATCAAATTATAATTATTTTGTTTAAACCCAATATGAAGGCTAGTTTAATTATGAAAATTAATTGGAAAATGCAAATATAAGCTAAAACACGTTACATTTCTAAAACGAAATTTCGAAAAACAAAAAAGATTTAAAACTTCAACCGAGCTGAGGGTATAAAAGGAATCCGCAAGGCAAAGAGCCTTTAGTGCGAATTTGGACTGCAAGCAAGACACATTGCTGCACCTTACAAAACAAAAATACTTTTTCATATAATACATGTGTGCCAGACCTGATGAAGGCTTGAGATAGCCGAAACGTTGTCAGGGCACACATTGCATATTGGCCAGAATAAATCAAAAAATAAACTTTATTTTTAAAAAAAAACAACTTTATTAAATATATAACAAAGGCAAATTCTAGATCCACAACCATGGATCAGGGTTGGACGACGGTCCACTATGGCCGACGCCACCGCGTTGCCCGCCGGAACCGTGAGCTGGGGGCTGATTGGACTCCCGGATGGATGGACCGTGCTTTTGCCTTTCCCTCCTCCAGGAGGGGGGGCTCCCACCATAACCCTAACCCTAACCCCAACCCTAACCCCAACCCTAACCCCTAACCCCAACCCTAACCCAAACCCTAACCCCTAACCTTAACCCCTAACACTAACCCCTAACCCCTAACCCCTAACCCTAACCCAAACCCAAACCCTAACCCTAACCCCTAACCCTAACCTAACCCTAACCTTAACCCTAACCCCTAACCCTAACCCTAACCCCCTAACCCTAACCCCTAACCCCTAACCCCTAACCCTAACCCTAACCCCTAACCCCTAATCCCTAACCCTAACCCCCAATCCTAACCCTAACCCCAACCCTAACCCTAATCCTTACCTCAATCCAAATCCCTTTCGCGTAGCCCTACTGCACGTTGTGTTGACGGTCGAGGTCCGACTTCATATGAGGTCGGAGTGCTGAACCCGAACCCCAATCTGGACCCCATCATTGACCCATTGGGGGAACCTGAACTCGGGTCCTTCTCCGATGAGTCCACTGATTCCGATGATTCAACTAATTGGGAGCCCGAAGAACTCCCTAACATTCGGCCTCGATATAATCTTCGTTCTAAGCCCCACCCAAGGGGGACCTAGGCGTACTCCATGTCCTAACACCCAACCCTACCCCCAATCCTAACCCTAACCCTAACCCTAACCCCAACCCTAACCCTAACCCTAATCCTTACCTCAATCCAAATCCCTTTTTATGTCCTACTAGGAACAGAAATTCCGAACAGCAGGCTCAATTAACATAATTAGGACAAATTTATTAAAATCAATTCGGACTCACTTACCTTAGATACCTACCTTGGATACTTACCTCAAATTGGTACCACGCCTCTGGTCCCCGGACCATGCCCACCTAAAAAATTAGAAAAGACAAAAATCAAAAAAATATATACGTAAATACCTACCTCAACTAACCACTTACTTGCAGTAAGAAAAATGAGAAACAAAAATTTAAAAAACAAAACAAAAACAAAACAATAAAAATTCAAAATTACAATTCACAAAATATATACGTAAATACCTACCTGAATAATCTACTTACCTGCAGTAAGAAAAATGAGAAACAAAAAATTAAATAACAAAAAATTAAAAAACAAAAAACAAAAAACAAAACAATAAAATATTCAAAATCATAATTCATAATATCAAATCGTAATTGGAAAACATTCAATGAGGCTAAAACCAATTTTATTTCCAAAAAAGAAAAAGTCAGAAACAAAAACTAAAATTTGAAAATAGAAACTCTAACCAAACAGAGACTATAAAAGGACGCGCGGCGCAACAGACGCTCAGTGCGTGGAGAGAGAGCAAAGAGAAAACAACTCAGCAGCAATTACAAACAGTGGATATCAGCATCAATTTCATTTTTTTTGTTTGTGTGCCAGACCTGAGGAAGGCCCTAGCGGCCGAAACGTTGTCAAGGCACACTTACATTATATACTGGCCAAACAAAATCTAACAAAAGAAATTTTATTAAAAACTATTTCAATAAAAACAACCATATTAAAAACATTTTTTTTTTGATAAAAACAAATTTATTATATATATAACAAAGGCGAATTCCAGCCATGGAGCAAGGTTGGACCACGGTCCACTATGGCCGACGCCGCCGCTTTGCTCATCAGAACCCTGGGCTGGGAGCTGGGAGGTGTGCCGGATGGATGGACCGTGCTTTTGCCCCTGCTTCCAACAGGAAGGGGGGCTCCTACCGCAATCCTAACCAGCCAGTGCCTCCTCCGGTGCCCCCCAGCCACTCCGGCTTCAGGGTTCGCTCATATGCTACGGTCGTACGCCAAGGTGGTAGACGGCCCTCTGATGTGCATTCCACCCAAAGTAAGGGTGGCGACAAGCTGATGCTCATTTTGGCCTCCTAGTCCGGAAGTTGCACAGCATCATTAAGGTGACCCACCATCTGCGGAATGTGAACCCTGAGGGAGGAGCCCCGCAACCGCGAATGATTGCAAGGATGGTGGAGGTGTTGTCGACCATGGTCAGGCCAGCGTTCCCTACCGGGGATGCGTTGGACCTGATCATGGGCAATGCTCTGAATTGGGGTCACACAACATGCCAAATCCTCACCGACCATTACCTGACCTGCCTTACCCAATTATTGGATGACCTGCTGGTACTCATTACGCCGGAATGGGACGCTGCCTTTGCGGTGGCGACGAGGTGGGCCAGACGGAATTTTCCGCGGCTCTCGCAGGACACTTTGGACTATGTAGCGGGGCAGATCAGGGCAAGCATGGTGGATCTACCTCCTGATTCACCTAGCCCCACTTCCCCTCCAACACCACGTCCGGATCTGGAGCCCGTGACTCCAAAGACGGAGCCCGTGACTCTATTGACGCCAATTCGGACCCAGTCGTCGCCGGCACCAAGTCGAGTTCCGGTGCCCGTGGCTCTGTTGACGCCAGTCCTGGCCCAGACTTCACCGACACCGAGTTTAGTTTCGGTGCCCTTGGCATCTTCCATGCCAGTCCAGGCCCAGAGGACGGTGGCTCGAGAGGGTGGGAAGAACCAAAAATCGGTCTTCTGTATGCCATCGCATTCGCGTAGCCCTACTGCACGTTGGGTTGACGGTCGAGGTCCGACTTCATATGAGGTCGGAGTGCTGAACCCGAACCCCAATCTGGACCCCATCATTGACCCATTGGGGGAACCTGAACTCGGGTCCTTCTCCGATGAGTCCACTGATTCCGATGATTCAACTAATTGGGAGCCCGAAGAACTCCCTAACATTCGGCCTCGGTATAATCTTCGTTCTAAGCCCCACCCAAGGGGGACCTAGGCGTACTCCATGTCCTAACACCCAACCCTACCCCCAATCCTAACCCTAACCCCAACCCTAACCCTAACCCCAACCCTAACCCTAACCCTAATCCTTACCTCAATCCAAATCCCTTTTTATGTCCTACTAGGAACAGAAATTCTGAACAGCAGGCTCAATTAACATAATTAGGACAAATTTATTAAAATCAATTCGGACTCACTTACCTTAGATACCTACCTTGGATACTTACCTCAAATTGGTACCACGCCTCTGGTCCCCGGACCATGCCCACCTAAAAAATTAGAAAAGACAAAAATCAAAAAAATATATACGTAAATACCTACCTCAACTAACCACTTACTTGCAGTAAGAAAAATGAGAAACAAAAATTTAAAAAACAAAACAAAAACAAAACAATAAAAATTTAAAAAACAAAACAAAAACAAAACAATAAAAATTCAAAATTACAATTCACAAAATATATACGTAAATACCTACCTGAATAATCTACTTACCTGCAGTAAGAAAAATGAGAAACAAAAAATTAAATAACAAAAATTAAAAAAAAAAAAAAAAAAAAAAAACAATAAAATATTCAAAATCATAATTCATAATATCAAATCGTAATTGGAAAACATTCAATGAGGCTAAAACCAATTTTATTTCCAAAAAAGAAAAAGTCAGAAACAAAAACTAAAATTTGAAAATAGAAACTCTAACCAAACAGAGACTATAAAAGGACGCGCGGCGCAACAGACGCTCAGTGCGTGGAGAGAGAGCAAAGAGAAAACAACTCAGCAGCAATTACAAACAGTGGATATCAGCATCAATTTCATTTTTTTTGTTTGTGTGCCAGACCTGAGGAAGGCCCTAGCGGCCGAAACGTTGTCAAGGCACACTTACATTATATACTGGCCAAACAAAATCTAACAAAAGAAATTTTATTTAAAACTATTTCAATAAAAACAACCATATTAAAAACAATTTTTTGATAAAAACAAATTTATTATATATATAACAAAGGCGAATTCCAGCCATGGAGCAAGGTTGGACCACGGTCCACTATGGCCGACGCCGCCGCTTTGCTCATCAGAACCCTGGGCTGGGAGCTGGGAGGTGTGCCGGATGGATGTACCGTGCTTTTGCCCCTGCTTCCAACAGGAAGGGGGGCTCCTACCGCAATCCTAACCCTAACCCCAACCCTAACCCCCCCTAACCCTAACTCTAACCCTAACCCCAACCCTAACCCCAACCCTAAACCCTAACCCTAAACCCTAACCTCCAGGAAGGGGGGCTCCCACCACAACCCTAACCCTAACCCTACCCCTAACCCTACCCTAACCCTACCCTAACCCTAACCCTAACACTAACCCCAACCCTAACCCTAACCCCAATCCCTACTCCTTACCCATAATCCTAACCTAACCCCAATCCCTACTCCTTACCCATAATCCTAACCTAACCCCAAACCTAACCCTAACCCTCTGTTGACGCCAGTCCTGGCCCAGACTTCACCGACACCGAGTTTAGTTTCGGTGCCCTTGGGATCTTCCATGCCAGTCCAGGCCCAGAGGACGGTGGCTCGAGAGGGTGGGAAGAAACAAAAATCGGTCTTCTGTATGCCATCGCATTCGCGTAGCCCTACTGCACGTTGGGTTGACGGTCGAGGTCCGACTTCATATGAGGTCGGAGTGCTGAACCCGAACCCCAATCTGGACCCCATCATTGACCCATTGGGGGAACCTGAACTCGGGTCCTTCTCCGATGAGTCAACTGATTCCGATGATTCAACTAATTGGGAGCCCGAAGAACTCCCTAACATTCGGCCTCGATATAATCTTCGTTCTAAGCCCCACCCAAGGGGGACCTAGGCGTACTCCATGTCCTAACACCCAACCCTACCCCCAATCCTAACCCTAACCCTAACCCTAACCCCAACCCTAACCCCAACCCTAACCCTAACCCTAATCCTTACCTCAATCCAATTCCCTTTTTATGTCCTACTAGGAACAGAAATTCCGACCAGCAGGCTCAATTAAGATAATTAGGACAAATTTATTAAAATCAATTCGGACTCACTTACCTTAGATACCTACCTTGGATACTTACCTCAAATTGGTACCACGCCTCTGGTCCCCGGACCATGCCCACCTAAAAAATTAGAAAAGACAAAAATCAAAAAAATATATACGTAAATACCTACCTCAACTAACCACTTACTTGCAGTAAGAAAAATGAGAAACAAAAATTTAAAAAACAACAAAAACAAAACAATAAAAATTTAAAAAACAAAACAAAAACAAAACAATAAAAATTCAAAATTACAATTCACAAAATATATACGTAAATACCTACCTGAATAATCTACTTACCTGCAGTAAGAAAAATGAGAAACAAAAAATTAAATAACAAAAATTAAAAAAACAAAACAAAAACAAAACAATAAAATATTCAAAATCATAATTCATAATATCAAATCGTAATTGGAAAACATTCAATGAGGCTAAAACCAATTTTAATTCCAAAAAAGAAAAAGTCAGAAACAAAAACTAAAATTTGAAAATAGAAACTCTAACCAAACAGAGACTATAAAAGGACGCGCGGCGCAACAGACGCTCAGTGCGTGGAGAGAGAGCAAAGAGAAAACAACTCAGCAGCAATTACAAACAGTGGATATCAGCATCAATTTCATTTTTTTTGTTTGTGTGCCAGACCTGAGGAAGGCCCTAGCGGCCGAAACGTTGTCAAGGCACACTTACATTATATACTGGCCAAACAAAATCTAACAAAAGAAATTTTATTAAAAACTATTTCAATAAAAACAACCATATTAAAAACATTTTTTTTTTTATAAAAACAAATTTATTATATATATAACATAGGCGAATTCCAGCCATGGAGCAAGGTTGGACCACAGTCCACTATGGCCGACGCCGCCGCTTTGCTCATCAGAACCCTGGGCTGGGAGCTGGGAGGTGTGCCGGATGGATGGACCGTGCTTTTGCCCCTGCTTCCAACAGGAAGGGGGGCTCCTACCGCAACCCTAACCCTAACCCCAACCCTAACCCCTAATCCTAACCCTAACCCCCCTAACCCTAACCCTAACCCCCCTAACCCTAACCCCCCTAACCCTAACCCCCCTAACCCCTAACCCTAACCCCAACCCTAACCCTTAACCCTAACCCTACCCCTTACCCTAACCCAAACCCTAACCCCAATCCCTACTCCTTACCCATAATCCTAACCTAACCCCAATCCCTACTCCTTACCCATAATCCTAACCTAACCCCAAACCTAACCCTAACCCAATCCAATCGTAACCCTAACCCTAACCCTTAACCCCAACCCCAACCCTAACCCAACCCTAACCCTAACCCCAATCCTAACCCTGCCCTCAACCCTAACCCCAACGCTGACCCTACCCCCAACCCTAAACCTAACCCCAACCCTAACCCCAACCCATACCCCAATCCCAGTCCCTATCTACGTCCCACCAGGAACAGAACTTCCAAACAGTAGGACAATCAACATAATTAGGACAAATTGTTTTTTTTTTATTCAGACCCACTTACATCTAATACTTACCTGGATACTTACCTCCAATTGGAACCACGCGTCTGGTCCCCGGACCACGCCCACCCGAAAAAAAGCAGAAAAAATTGACAAAACGGAATAACACAAAAATATGAACAAAAGTCACCAAATGATTTCAATAATATAATTACAAATTTGCAAAAACGAAATACACATATACAATCCACCTACCTATGTATTATTTACCTGTAGTTTGAACAGCAATCCAAGATCCTAGACCACGTCTACTTGAAAAACAAAATACATCAAAAAACATTAAAAAAACAATTAAAAAACATTAAAAAACAAAAAACTAAATTAGTATGTTTACATTATTCTACAATACCAATTCCAAGTTGATCAAATTATAATTATTTTGTTTAAACCCAATATGAAGGCTAGTTTAACTATGAAAATTAATTGGAAAATGCAAATATAAGCTAAAACACGTTACATTTCTAAAACGAAATTTCGAAAAACAAAAAAGATTTAAAACTTCAACCGAGCTGAGGGTATAAAAGGAATCCGCAAGGCAAAGAGCCTTTAGTGTGAATTTGGACTGCAAGCAAGACACATTGCTGCACCTTACAAAACAAAAATACTTTTTCATATAATACATGTGTGCCAGACCTGATGAAGGCTTGAGATAGCCGAAACGTTGTCAGGGCACACATTGCATATTGGCCAGAATAAATCAAAAAATAAACTTTATTTTTTTAAAAAAACAACTTTATTAAATATATAACAAAGGCAAATTCTAGATCCACAGCCATGGATCAGGGTTGGACGACGGTCCACTATGGCCGACGCCACCGCGTTGCCCGCCGGAACCGTGAGCTGGGGGCTGATTGGAATCCCGGATGGATGGACCGTGCTTTTGCCTTTCCCTCCTCCAGGAAGGGGGGCTCCCACCATAACCCTAACCCAACCCTGACCCTGACGCTGACCCTAACCCAAACCCTAACCCTAACCCCTAACCCCAACCCCTAAACCCTAACCCTAACCCAACCCCAACCCTAACCCTAACCCCCCCCCTAACCCTAACCCTAACCCCTAACCCTAACCCCTAACCCTAACCCCTAACCCTAACCCCTAACCCTAACCATTGCTGCACCTTACAAAACAAAAATACTTTTTCATATAATACATGTGTGCCAGACCTGATGAAGGCTTGAGATAGCCGAAACGTTGTTAAGGCACACTACTATTTACATTCAATTTAATAATTTCCTATTTACAGTCGATTTAATAATTTACTATTGTTTATTTTATTTACAGTTATTTACAAATCATTTATTTTATTTCATTGCAATAAATTACGTTGCTAAATTCGGACAATTTGGACACTAAAAATCTTTTTGAAAAATAGATATTTGATAATTTGTTAAAATTCAAGTTTTACCCACTCATTATATCTTTGAAATTTGAAAATTAAAAATATACATTTAGACTTAACAATAAAAATTTGAAGTCCAAAAATTAATATGTCAATCAATTACAACGGGGAATGGACAGTTGTCCGTAGGGGGCGACAGCGCCAGCCTGCAACCCGGGGGCGGGAGCGGGTGGCGAGGTATGGCCACGGATGGATGGACCGTGCGTTGTCCTCTTCTGCTAGGGAGGGACATCAGTTCCCCGTCCCTGGTAGGGGTTGGACTTCACAATCCAATCCTAACCCTAACCCTAACCCCAACCCTAACCCAAACCCAAACGCAAACCCTAACCCCTAACCCTAACCTAACCCTAACCCTAACCCTTAGTTAAACATTTTGTTGATCATGGTATGGCCTCAATGAGAATGGCGGGATTACAAAGGAACATTAATTGGACAGACAGAGAAAGAAAAGGGAGGGAACGATATTGGATATTTACATTGGGAACTAGGGAGCCAATTGGACTAAACATTAAGCATTGAAGATTCACCATACACCACTTGATTTGGATCCTGACTACAATCCCATCCCTAACCCCAATCGCTACTCCTTACCCATAATCCTAACCTAACCCCAATCCCTACTCCTTACCCATAATCCTAACCTAACCCCAAACCTAATCCTAATCCTAACCCTAACCCCACCCTAACCCTAACCCCTAACCCTAACCCCTAACCCTAACCCTAACCCCTAACCCTAACCCCTAACCCCTAACCCCAACCACATCACACAATCCTAACATCAACAATCGTCTAAATTATAATTCTGCCGCTAATTACAACTAACAAAATTTTGCAGCGTATAACATGTAAAAATAAAAAAATTGACAATTACAAATTTTCAAAAACACTAAGAAAGCTTAAAAATACATAAAAGTTTAGAACGTCAAAATTTAAAATGTATAAATACTAATTAATTTAGAATCATTTACGAAATTTCAGAAGTATTAAAAACACAGAGGTAACATTAAATATTAATTGATGATTGAGTCACAAAGACATAAATAAATAAAACAATATTAACACAAATTATACATTTGATGTAAAATAAGCAACAGAACGAATGAAAATAATTAGACCAGTGTATTTAGTGGTTTATGGTGCGAAAAGTGATATACAAGTCAACAAAATAAAATCCGAATCAAAAGGAAAAAAGGAAAAGGGACCCGGAAAAAAGAAAAAATGAAAGAGTATAAAAGGAGGCGAGAGAAAAAAACAGGCTCATTGTGCATTTGTCTCTCGAACAGTCGACAACTCTCTGCTCTCTTAAAAACTAGCCAACTCTTTCACTAATATATTTTTGGGGGGTTTTCTTCATTTTTTTCATTTATTTTGTACCTGATGAAGACCGATTAAGGTCGAAACGTCGTATTTGTTTCAGTTCATTTAGAAAGAAGTTTGTTTGTTGTTTTTGGCACAATACACTGGGTTTGGGTTATTGGGGACTTTATTGATTTGGGGGTCTCAATAAATACGTGAATAAATAAAGGGATTGAATTGGATTTCATTGGCAAATTAGTACATTAAATGCTTTGGTAAATAAATAAAGTTAAAAAATACATTAAAATTTCAAAATTAAATAAGTTTAAATAAAACAACAATGACAGAGTGGACGGTGGTTAGTCGTGGTCGGAGGGGACCACGTCAACCGCCCAATTTTTTGGACAGGGAGGATAGGGGATCCTGGGACCGGGAGGTCCGTGCACCTCCTCGCTCCTTTTGGAGTGGGTCTCTGTACTCAAAACCTAACCCTAACCCTAACCCCTAACCCTTAACCCTAACCCCTAACCCTAACCCCTAACCCTAACCCCAACCCTAACCCCAACCCTAACCCTAACCCCTAACCCTAACCCCCTAACCCTAACCCTAACACCCTAACCCTAACCCCCTAACCCTAAACCCCTAACCCTAACACCCTAACACCCTAACCCTAACCCCTAACCCCTAACCCTAACCCTGCAGGACAAACTAAGTGAGAGGAACGACTTTTCTGTATTTTAGCGAGGGTGGGGAATAGTCATCGGGCCGCCGGTCCCCTCGAGGCCAGCCTGTTCCTCCAATTTGGATTTTAGAAGTAAGATCGAATTGATCACTGGACTTTGCTTCCACCAAAAATAGCACGCAGCTGGTATTTACTTTTTCCCTCTTTCATGAACTGTGTTTTGCAATCGAATTGTTCTGGGATTGAATGATTTTATTAACACGGGTATCAGTGGGTGAAATTGTTCGGTTTCTGGAGTGATTAAGATTTGTAATTCTATTTCATGTTTCTTCAATAAATGTGTTGTGTATATTCATCTACTTTGTTGTGCGCTGATTTGTACTGAATGTACAATCGATGGTTCGGGGTTGATTTGACAATTTGATTAATGTGCGGGGGGTTATTATGGTATAACATAGGACTGTAATAAATAAAAGTAACATCAGACAATTTTAGAGAATTGAATAACTTTCGTAGTTATTTGAGACACGAGTGAATTTCAATCCGTTTGAAAGTTTGCTTCGTCTGAATAAATTAACAGAAGTGTTTGAATCGGATTATCGGTTTGGTGTAGAACTGAAAGTAATTTAATTATTTGAAGGGCGCAGGCCCGTTTCCCCTTTTGACGGGCCGCGTAAAAAGTAACTCCGAACATGTTAGAGAATTAAATAACTTTCGTAGATATTTAAGGGAAGAGTGAATTTCGTCAGAAGTGAATTCGTTTGAAAATGTACTTCCTCTAAATAAAATAACGACGATGGTTAAAATAGATCATTTGAGTTGGTGAAGGATAAAAGTATTTCGATTGTCCGTCGGGCGCGGCCCAGTTCTTAATTTTGTCGGGCCGCGTCAAAAGTTAAACAGGACACGATCGAAAAATAGACTTGCCTTCCAAATTAATTACTGGGCAAATCTAAATAGAGTAAGACATTTTTATTCGTTTTAAGAAAGTTGTTATTCTTTTTAAAGCAATCAAGTGGGGTGAAGCACTCCGACAGTTAAGTGCTAGATCTACATATAAGAAGTTAGAATTAATAACGTAAAGTGCATTAATTTTCTCCTTAAATGCTATTATTGTCACACTTTTATTAATTCGATTCTCTTTCGAATAAACAAGTTGGTCGGCTCGCTGCTTGAGCGACCAAGTAGAACGGACCCATATCAACATTTACTTCGGCAAAACTAGTGCTTGGGTGCGCTATACAAACAAATCCCTGAGGTCTTAACAAAGACATCTAAAAATATCCGTAACATAATAAGAACTTCAAACATTAGCGGGGAGCCATCAATACGATGCGGTCACTTCGAAGTCTTGCCTCGAATTGAGTTACTCGGCTCGAGCTTAGGGTGACTTGAGAGGGATTGGCGTCGTACAGAAATTAGATTGATTCCGGTGGAGTTAATTTAACTCGGGTGGTTAGATTACGGACGAATCTCCGAACCCGGCTAAGACAAACCCGTTACCGGGAAGCCGGGGGCACCTTATTGAAAGAGGTGCGTTTGACACTACCATCAGCTTTTCTCTGGTCTGAAAGGAGGAGGAGGGAGGCTCCTCCTCCTCCTTTCAGACCAGAGAACACCCGAGGCTGGGTGAGAACGGGGAGGCTGCGACCCGGTCGGGGGTTGCGGTAAGGGGCGCCACCTTGATCTCCTTCTCGGCGTCGTAGTCCTCTCCGCTGGTCTGGGCTAGCAGAGCGTAGGCTCGTTGCAGCGCTTGATATTCTTGCGTCAGCTGGCGGTAGCGAAGCTCCGCCTCCTCATGCACACACCAATGCAACACAGCACTAGTACCAGAATCAGTCAGACCGGCGACAAAGCACCCGCGACGCAAAGACGAGTCCGATTCCAGGCTGAAGAGGAATGTTTGGCGCCAATACGCTGGCAGAAATGGCGGGCTACCTCTTCGGGTTCCGTGTCGGGGGTTCTGTCGGTGTGAAAAGACAAGGACGATCCGTCCGAGTCCACCAACACGTCTTCGTCGTAGCCGTAAAATGTTTCGATGACCTGCGGGCGCGGAAGCAAACATCTCTCTGAACAAACTGAAGCGACACCTCACGATGAATCGACGAGAGGAACGATAGCGAGAAAAAGGCCATTTCATCTTGCGCAACACCAAGCAGCCGCAAACAAACAGACTCACCTTGCAGGACCTCACGCTTTGTTCCTCCTCAGAGATTCTCGACGTCGGTATCGTAGCAGCAAATCTCTCTCCTGTCGACACAAATAATCCGCCTTTGAGATTCTTTGGATGCAAAGGGAACGAACGGCTCCGGCGCAGAAACAAACGCGACTCACGATGACATTTCTGACATGAGCTCCTGTCTCCAGAGCCTGAAAAACCCGTCACCGGCGATGGTTGGAGGGACGCTCGTCTTTTCCAAAAGTGACAACTACAGGGTGTGTCAGGGTTTTCCAGATTATCTTTATCGTATGATTATGTTGCTTTGACTTTGACTGCAACCTGTAATAAATAATATTATTTATCCCTTATTTATCCCTATCGCTTATCCCTTCCTACACAAAGTCGTAAAACATCCCTTGCTATGTTTTGACTAGAGGTCAAGGGCTTTCTCTATTCAATCCACTCTTACACCCACCCTGTTTCTCTTAATAAAAATGCTCGTGCAGGAGCCGAGAGTCAGACTTCATTCGTACAACGGATGGACTCTCCACCTGCAGGTGTCCAAAAGAACTTACTTGTCTCCCGTGTGGTTCTTGCAAAATAAGTTGGAGCGAGCGCAACTCTAACAGGGTGCATTTTGCCACTAGCTGCCTACGGACAATGACGTCGCGCTCGCGGCTCATGGTTGACGGGCTGAGCAGCCGGGCGAGTCCGTCGTTTTCAGCGCACAGCGAGTGGCAAAGGCGCTGACAAAACGGGAGCTTTGAGCTGCTGAAAACGGCAAAACAAGTCTAAAGCGTGTTCAAACGCGTGCGCACAATGCTCCTGCTTGAAAGGTCGGAATTTAAGGGGCCAATTTTTTGGATGGCGGCCGCCGGCCAAGCTTTGGACGGAAAAGGTTTCCTGGCGACAGCGAGCGAGCGCGGCGCTGCCGTACGTGCACCGAGTCACCTGCCTGAAGACCTTGGACAAGTCGTCGATGATGTGCCGCTGCTCCACAACTTGAAGGAACTCCATTTCACCGTCCTGCTGGCCGCAACCGCGCTCCAGGTCATTGAGCGAACTAGGCCTTCTCTGTGGAACACAAATGCAGTGGACTCTGTTGGCACGCCGCCGTTGTCCGCGTCGACTTACCAAGCTTGCCATCTCCTCGTTCTCCTGGGTGACAAAGCGCACTTTGTTTTCAAGGCGACACAGCACCAGTGAGAGTTCTTCATTCTTCCTGCTCAGGCGTTTGTTTTTGTCCAGGAGTGGCAGAAACTGGCTTTCTGTTTCTCTCAGTCGCTTAAGCTGCAAGCATGAAGTGCGGGATGCGAAAGACGCACAACACGCGGGCCAGAACGTATCCATTCCTTTTGCATCGGTTTGAACGGAATCGTGGCTTTGGCTCCCAATAAAAGACATCTACCAGGCAACCGACTCGCCGCGCCGCTCAACTAATAAGCAAGCGCAATGGGTGCCTCGCTGGATGGCGCGCATCAAACGTAGCGCAAACCTTCAAGCGTGCCGTCAATAAATTACCAGTTCATTGCGCTCTTCAGAAAGCAGGGCGTTTCGATCCTCCAGTTTCCTGATGACTGCGCTGAGCTCAGCGATTTTCAGATGAAACCTTCGCGTGTCCCGATCCTCCTGAGACTGAAAACGCTCCGCAACACACACACACAACCACTCGTTCAAAGTTCAAAACTGTTTTTGTGCTACCTTCCTCCAGCAACGAACTAAGTCATGCGTACTGCAAGTGTGTGATGAGGTGGCTTACGCTATGAAGAGGATTGCTAGTAGCGCCGTTGACCCCACTTCCAGGGTAGTTTAGGCCCGCCCTTTGGGAATCCCTCAGGGCAGCGATCTGCTGCTCGGCAGCCTGAGTCTGCAGCTGAAGGCGGTGGACGTGGCCGGCCCCAGGGATTTATCCAAAACACTAACCGCTCTGTCTTTCAGCTTGATCTCATCCATCTGGATGTACAAACGGGGAGCGCTCAGGCAGGCGGGCAAACTCATTTGCCAGAATTGTGACAAAAACAAAGAGAGCAACCGGCCAATTTTTATCTTGAATCGACTAGAACACCATTGCTGTGACAAAAGCGAAGCGAGCAACCGGACGTTTTCTTCTTGTGAAATAGAATAGAATAGAATGCCTTAGGTGTCATTGCACTGCAGGTATACAACGAAATTGGGAACATAGCCACGCACCGCGCATCTGATCAGTCCTACCAGTCGGCGGATCTCCCTCTCGCAGTCTCTCTTGGTTCGGCTCAGCTCCTCCCGATGCTGGTGATGAGCCGATCGGAGCTCGGCCGCTCGGGACTGCCAGGCCTGCTGGGCCGCTGCCAGGGCTTCTTCCGCGCTCCTGGTGGAGGCGACACCGCTCGGTCTCCCGACACCGCCGCGTCTCCTCCACTTCCGCCAGCAAAGCGCCCCCGCTCCTCACCTGAGTAGACATTGCGCCACATCGGGCCGTTGAGACCGCAACGGAGCGCCGCGACGCTTACTGCTCAGTGGCCTAGTAGTAGAGTGTCCGCCCTGAGACTGGAAGGTTGTGGGTTCAAACCCCGGCCGGGTCATACCAAAGACTATAAAAATGGGACCCATTGCCTCCCTGCTTGGCACTCAGCATTAAGGGTTGGAATTGGGGGGTTAGATCACCAAATGATTCCCGAGCGCGGCACCGCTGCTGCTCACTGCTCCCCTCTCCCCCAGGGGATGGATTAAAATCACATGGGGATGGGTTAAATGCAGAGGACAAATTTCACCACACCCAGATGTGTGTGTGACGATGATCATTGGGACTTTAACTTACTGGGGACAAGCTACACAATACGGTAGCGGCCGCATCGGAGCCCGACGTGGCGTGCGGATAGTCAGATACGGATTGAGCGGATCACCTTGTCCATGGAGCCGTCCCTCAGGCTGAGGACCAAGGCATTCAGTCGCTGGATCTCTCCATCTTTGATTTTGATCACTCTCATCAGCTCCATTTCATGCTGCCGCAGTAATGTCTCCCTGGTAACGGCTAACTCTTTCTGCTTCTCCTCATGGAGTTTGCTTTTGAGTTCCGTCATGGCGGCGGTGGCACGGTGGTGCTCCGCCCGCAGGTCCTGACTTCTCTCTCTCTCCAGACAGCTGACCTGACATGACTTAGACAAACTTTATTGTCATCTTGTCTGCACATGGTGCATACAAAACGAAATTTCGTTGCACACGGCTTACAACAAAGTAGTGATATTGCAGTTGAATAGAAGTAACATATCCTATGAAAATATATATATATACATATACTGTATATATATATATATATATTACAAATAAGTATAAAGTGCAGCAGTGCTAATTATGCAATAGTGCAAGTAGGCAAAACAGTATTCAAGAGTGTGCAGAGGAATGCTAAACCATGTATTAAACTTCTATTTAAAGGGTTTACACAAGTTCAGTAAAGTTGGTAGTGCGAGATAGTGCAAGATAGAGGTCCGTAGTGTCATAAAGTACAGATCTGTGAATGTGTGATGCAGAGTTCAGTTTAGAGCTCAACAGTTCTAATGTTCAACAGTCTGATGACAGCAGGGAAAAAGCTGTTGCAGAACCTGGTGGACCTGCAGCGGATTGTGCGAAACCTCTTCCCAGAGGGCAGCAGGGAGAACAGTCCATGGTGGGGGTGTGATGGGTCATTGATGATGTTACGGGCACGGGACATGCAGCGCTGAGATGAAATGTCCTGAATGGAGGGAAGAGGAGCCCCTATGATCCTCTCTGCTGTCCTCACCACTCTCCTCACGTTCTTCCAATCGGAGGCGGTGCAGCCTCCACACCACACAGAGAGTCAGCTTGTCAGAATGCTCTCTATGGTGCTCCTGTAGAACGTCCTCATGATGGGTGGGGGCAGGTGGTCTCTCCTCATCCTCCGCAGGAAGTACAAGCGCTTCTGTGCCCTCTTGATCAGTGCCGTAGTGTTCATAGTCCAGGTGAGGTCTTCTGTGATGTGGACCCCCAGGAATTTGGTGCTGCTGACCACCTCCACAGCTGAGCTGTTGATGATCAGTGGAGCGTGGTGAGGCTGGTTTTTCCTGAAGTCGACGATGATCTCCTTCATCTTCTCCACATTCAGGATCAGGCTGTTGTCTCTGCACCAGCCCACCAGCTGCTCCACCTCCTCTCTGTAGTCCAGGTCGTTGTTGTCTCTGATGAGCCCCACCACCGTTGTGTCGTCTGCGAACTTCACGATGTGATTGGTGGTGAACCTGGGGACGCAGTCGTGTGGCATCAGGGTGAACAGCAGGGGGCTCAGGACGCAGCCCTGAGGGGAGCCTGTGCTGAGGGTGATGACATCAGAGGTGTTCTGTCCGACCCGGACTGACTGAGGTCTGTTGGTGAGGAAGTCTAGCAGCCAGTTGCGAAGGGGGGTGTTGAAGCCCAGGTGTTCCAATTTTCCTACTAGATGCTGTGGGATGATGGTGTTAAACGCTGAGCTGAAGTCCAGGAACAGCATCCGAACATGGGTGTTCTTCTCCTCCAGGTGAGCCAGGCTCAGGTGAAGAACGGAGGAGATGGCGTCCTGAGTGGAGCGGTTTTGCCGGTCGGCAAACTGGAACGGGTCAAATAATGGGGGGAGTCTGGAAACGATGTGATCTTTAAGCAGCCTTTCGAAGCACTTCATCATGACCGGAGTCAGTGCAACAGGCCGGTAATCATTAAATGAGGTGATTTGAGGTTTCTTTGGCACCGGAATGATGGAGGCAGTCTTAAAGCACGCTGGCACTGTGGCTTGGCCCAGCGAGGTGTTAAAAATGTCTGTGATGACCCCAGCCAGCTGACTTGCACATTCCCTGAACACACGCCCAGGAATGTTGTCGGGGCCAGGGGCCTTACGGGGGTTGACTCTCCTCAGGGTCTTCAACACATCGGCGGAGTCAAGGCAGAGTACCTCCTCTTCCTGATGGGGGACAGTTTTAACTGCTGGAGTGCCGTTTAGTGCCTCGAACCTCCCAAAGAAGTTATTTAGACCATTTAGAAAGTCAGCATCAACTTCACCCACCGGGGGGGGGGGAGGGTGAGTTGTAGTCTGTAATCGCCCGTATGCCTTGCCACATACTCCTGGTGTTGTTGGCGTCGTGGAAACGATCCTGAATTTTTCGACTGTGGTCTCGCTTCGCTACCCTGATGGCACGGTTCAAGTTGGCTCTCGCTGTCCTCAGTGTCTCCTTGTCGCCAGACTTGAAGGCAGAGTTCCGCGCTCGTAGCGTTTGACGTACCTCCTCAGTCATCCAGGGTCGTTGGTTGCCCCGGGTGATGATATTCTTAGTGGTGCTGACGTCCTCGGTGCATTTGTTGACGTAGGCTGACACAGTCATGGCACACGCATGTCAAATCTACATCGGGGAAACTGGGAGGGAGGGAGGGAGGGAGGGAGGGAGGGAGGGAGGGCGGGAGGGAGGCAAGCAGGGAGGCAGGCAGGCAGGGAGGCAGGCAGGGAGGCAGGCAGGGAGGCAGGCAGGGAGGCAGGCAGGGAAGCAGGCAGGGAGGAAGGCAGTGTCTGTCTGTTGAGGTTTTCACCTTGTTCTTCTCCTGCTGAAGTTCTAACTGGACGTCCATCAGTTTGGCTCTCAGCTCGTCATTGGCGGCCTGAAAGGCGTCCGTTCGCTCCGCCTTGACCCGCCCTGCCGGAGCTCGTTTGGACATCTCTTACTCGAGTCTCGCCCGGTCGTCAGTCAGAGATCACAACATTTGTACCTGGAGAGCACAAACGCAGCGCTGTTTTCCACTGGCTTCGGACTCAACTTCAATCGGTACCGTAACGTACAACATCATAAACATAGATCTAGCTTGACTTATTCATTGAATAAATGCATTTGGTTCTTCAAAACTGCATCACGCAACATAGCGTGACCGAGACGGCCGTTATCCACCTGCGTGAAGTTATTTGGTGAAATGAATGAGATGTTTAAGACACCATCGTTCTGTCTCTATGTAGATGAAGGGAAATAATCGATTGCTGAAGGTCCAAAGGTGTTGTGATAAACAAATAAACATATTAGTGACATATTTGTGATAAACATATTAGGCAGGATAATCACATATGTTAACTTGACTGCCCACACTGTATTTATTTATGGTTATTTGTTAAATCGAGTACTGTTAGACATGAAATAGGAAGTGTTTAACATAAATGGACGACGAAAGGGGTACTCACCATTGTAGCTCCTGCTGGTCAATGATACGAGCTTCTTCTTGCAGTGGAAAACATACAGCCAACAAACACCGTGGAACCTAAAGGAAGGAAATTAAACATTAACATTTAGCCTCAACCAACATTCACAGATACAACGCAACGCAAACTACACAAACGTAAATCTTTTTAAACACAATGAGTTGTACTTACCGTGTACGCTCTAGACGGTCCACTTGCAAGCAGAAAATAAAGATATTTCTGTTGATAATCGTCGTGTTTGTATCCGTTGTCTCGCTCAAGGCCATTGCGCCCACAGATTTGAATTTTGGGGAGAGTTCAGCCTATTGACGTCATTTCCGCGGTGTAATACCCGCATATCTGAAACGGCAAAGTTAAGAGTAGAGTTAAATAAAGTTTTTAATCAACGCAATAATTTACAAACGTTGACCAGTCGAAATAATCGTCGAAATTTGGCGTCTGTGGCTGGAAGCAGACGCCGAGTTCGACGTTCCTCCCAAATGCCACACTCCCTCGCTTTTCAGGGCTACAAAAAAAACCATATTTTTCAAAACAATGAGTTGTAATTACCTTGTACGCTCTAGACGGTCAAGTTGCAAGCTGAAAACAAAAATATTTGTCTTGTTAGTCGTCGTGTTACTAACCGCTGTGTCTTGTTTGCCAGCATTGCCGCTTTCCTACTTCCTGTTGCAAGCCACGCCCACGGATTATAATTTTGCCGTGAGTTCCGCCTATTGACGTCATGTCCGCGTCGCATGACTGCGACGTAATATTATCTAAAACTGTTTGTGCGGCATGGTGTTGTTCTGTGCGGTATTGTGTTATTCTGTGCGGCGTCGTGTTGTTCTGTGCGGCGTAGTGTTGTTCAGTGCGGCGGCGTGTTGTTCAGTGCGGCATGTTGTTGTTCGGTGCGGCATGTTGTTGTTCAGTGCGGCATGGTGTTGTTCACTGCGGCATGGTGTTATTCAGTGCGGCATGGTGTTGTTCAGTGCGGCATGGTGTTGTTCAGTGCGGCATGGTGTTGTTCAGTGCGGGATGGTGTTGTTCAGTGCGGCATGGTGTTGTTCAGTGCGGCATGGTGTTGTTCAGTGCGGCATGGTGTTGTTCAGTGCGGCATGGTGTTGTTCAGTGCGGCATGGTGTTGTTCAGTGCGGCGTAATATTGTTCAGTGCGGCGTAATGTTGTTCAGTGGGGCATGGTGTTGTTCAGTGCGGCATGGTGTTGTTCAGTGCGGCATGGTGTTGTTCAGTGCGACATGATGTTGTTCAGTGCGGCATAATGTTGTTCAGTGCGGCATAATGTTGTTCAGTGCGGCATAATGTTGTTCAGTGCGGCATAATGTTGTTCAGTGCGGCATAATGTTGTTCAGTGCGGCATGGTGTTGTTCAGTGCGGGATGGTGTTGTTCAGTGCGGCATGGTGTTGTTCAGTGCGGCATAGTGTTGTTCAGTGCGGCATGGTGTTGTTCAGTGCGGCATGGTGTTGTTCAGTGCGGCATGGTGTTGTTCAGTGCGGGATGGTGTTGTTCAGTGCGGCATGGTGTTCAGTGCGGCATAATGTTGTTCAGTGCGGCATAATGTTGTTCAGTGCGGCATGGTGTTGTTCAGTGCGGCATAATGTTGTTCAGTGCGGCATAATGTTGTTCAGTGCGGTATATTGTTGTTCAGTGGGGCATAATGTTGTTCAGTGCGGCATGGTGTTGTTCAGTGCGGGATGGTGTTATTCAGTGCGGCATGGTGTTGTTCAGTGCGGCATGGTGTTGTTCAGTGCGGCATGGTGTTGTTCAGTGCGGCATTGTGTTGTTCAGTGCGGCATTGTGTTGTTCAGTGCGGCATGGTGTAGTTCAGTGCGGCATGGTGTAGTTCAGTGCGGCATGGTGTTGTTCAGTGCGGCATGGTGTTGTTCAGTGCGGAATGGTGTTGTTCAGTGCGGCATGGTGTTGTTCAGTGCGGCATGGTGTTGTTCAGTGCGGCATTGTGTTGTTCAGTGCGGCATGGTGTTGTTCAGTGCGGCATGGTGTAGTTCAGTGCGGCATGGTGTAGTTCAGTGCGGCATGGTGTTGTTCAGTGCGGCATGGTGTTGTTCAGTGCGTGATGGTGTTGTTCAGTGCGGGATGGTGTTGTTCAGTGCGGGATGGTGTTGTTCAGTTTGGCATGGTGTTGTTCAGTGCGGCATGGTGTTGTTCAGTGCCGCATGGTGTTGTTCAGTGCCGCATGGTGTTGTTCAGTGCGGGATGGTGTTGTTCAGTGCGGGATGGTGTTGTTCAGTGCGGGATGGTGTTGTTCAGTGCGGGATGGTGTTGTTCAGTGCGGCATGGTGTTGTTCAGTGCGGCATGGTGTTGTTCAGTGCGGGATGGTGTTGTTCAGTGCGGGATGGTGTTGTTCAGTGCGGGATGGTGTTGTTCAGTGCGGCATGGTGTTGTTCAGTGCGGCATGGTGTTGTTCGGCATGGTGTTGTTCAGTGCGGCATGGTGTTGTTCAGTGCGGCATGGTGTTGTTCAGTGCGGGATGGTGTTCAGTGCGGGATGGTGTTGTTCAGTGCGGGATGGTGTTGTTCAGTGCGGCATGGTGTTGTTCAGTGCGGCATGGTGTTGTTCAGTGCGGCATAATGTTGTTCAGTGCGGCATGGTGTTGTTCAGTGCGGCATGGTGTTGTTTAGTGCGGCGTCGTGTTGTTCAGTGCAGCATGGTGTTCAGTGCGGAATGGTGTTTTTCAGTGCGGCATGGTGTTGTTCAGTGCGGCATGGTGTTGTTAAGTGCGGCATGGTGTTGTTCAGTGCGGCGTAATGTTGTTCAGTGGGGCATGGTGTTGTTCAGTGCGGCATGGTGTTGTTCAGTGCGGCATGGTGTTGTTCAGTGCGGCATGGTGTTGTTCAGTGCGGCATGGTGCTGTTCAGTGCGGCATGGTGCTGTTCAGTGCGGCATGGTGTTGTTCAGTGCGGCATGGTGTTGTTCAGTGCGGCATGGTGTTGTTCAGTGCGGCATGGTGTTGTTCAGTGCGGCATGGTGTTGTTCAGTGCGGCATGGTGTTGTTCAGTGCGGCATGGTGTTGTTCAGTGCGGCATGGTGTTTTTCAGTGCGGCATAATGTTGTTCAGTGCGGCATAATGTTGTTCAGTGCGGCATAATGTTGTTCAGTGCGGCATAATGTTGTTCAGTGCGGGATGGTGTTGTTCAGTGCGGCATGGTTTTGTTCAGTGCGGCATGGTGTTGTTCAGTGCGGCATGGTGTTGTTCAGTGCGGCATGGTGTTGTTCAGTGCGGCATGGTGTTGTTCAGTGCGGCATGGTGTTGTTCAGTGCGGCATAATGTTGTTCAGTGCGGGATGGTGTTGTTCAGTGCGGCATAATGTTGTTCAGTGCGGCATAATGTTGTTCAGTGCGGCATGGTGTTGTTCAGTGCGGCATAATGTTGTTCAGTGCGGCATAATGTTGTTCAGTGCGGTATAATGTTGTTCAGTGCTGCATGGTGTTGTTCAGTGCGGCATGGTGTTCAGTGCGGCATGGTGTTGTTCAGTGCGGCATGGTGTTGTTCAGTGCGGCATGGTGTTGTTCAGTGCGGCATGGTGTTGTTCAGTGCGGCATGGTGTTGTTCAGTGCGGCATGGTGTTGTTCAATGCGGCATGGTGTTGTTCAGTGCGGCATGGTGTTGTTCAGTGCGGCATGGTGTTGTTCAGTGCGGCATGGTGTAGTTCAGTCCTGCATGGTGTTGTTCAGTGCGGCATGGTGTAGTTCAGTGCGGCATGGTGTTGTTCAGTGCGGGATGGTGTTGTTCAGTGCGGCATGGTGTTGTTCAGTGCGGCATGGTGTTGTTCAGTGCGACATGATGTTGTTCAGTGCGGCATGATGTTGTTCAGTGCGGCATAATGTTGTTCAGTGCGGCATAATGTTGTTCAGTGCGGGATGGTGTTGTTCAGTGCGGCATGGTGTTGTTCAGTGCGGCATGGTGTTGTTCAGTGCGGCATGGTGTTGTTCAGTGCGGCATGGTGTTGTTCAGTGCGGCATGGTGTTGTTCAGTGCGGCATGGTGTTGTTCAGTGCGGCATGGTGTTGTTCAGTGCGGGATGGTGTTGTTCAGTGCGGGATGGTGTTGTTCAGTGCGGGATGGTGTTGTTCAGTGCGGGATGGTGTTGTTCAGTGCGGCATGGTGTTGTTCAGTGCGGCATGGTGTTGTTCAGTGCGGCATGGTGTTGTTCAGTGCGGCATGGTGTTGTTCAGTGCGGCATGGTGTTGTTCAGTGCGGCATGGTGTTGTTCAGTGCGGGATGGTGTTCAGTGCGGGATGGTGTTGTTCAGTGCGGGATGGTGTTGTTCAGTGCGGCATGGTGTTGTTCAGTGCGGCATGGTGTTGTTCAGTGCGGCATAATGTTGTTCAGTGCGGCATGGTGTTGTTCAGTGCGGCATGGTGTTGTTTAGTGCGGCGTCGTGTTGTTCAGTGCAGCATGGTGTTCAGTGCGGAATGGTGTTTTTCAGTGCGGCATGGTGTTGTTCAGTGCGGCATGGTGTTGTTAAGTGCGGCATGGTGTTGTTCAGTGCGGCGTAATGTTGTTCAGTGGGGCATGGTGTTGTTCAGTGCGGCATGGTGTTGTTCAGTGCGGCATGGTGTTGTTCAGTGCGGCATGGTGTTGTTCAGTGCGGCATGGTGCTGTTCAGTGCGGCATGGTGCTGTTCAGTGCGGCATGGTGTTGTTCAGTGCGGCATGGTGTTGTTCAGTGCGGCATGGTGTTGTTCAGTGCGGCGTAATGTTGTTCAGTGCGGCGTAATGTTGTTCAGTGGGGCATGGTGTTGTTCAGTGCGGCATGGTGTTGTTCAGTGCGGCATGGTGTTGTTCAGTGCGGCATGGTGCTGTTCAGTGCGTTGACCAGTCGAAATAATCGTCGAAATTTGGCGTCTGTGGCTGGAAGCAGACGCCGAGTTCGACGTTCCTCCCAAATGCCACACTCCCTCGCTTTTCAGGGCTACAAAAAAAAACATATTTTTCAAAACAATGAGTTGTAATTACCTTGTACGCTCTAGACGGTCAAGTTGCAAGCTGAAAACAAAAATATTTGTCTTGTTAGTCGTCGTGTTACTAACCGCTGTGTCTTGTTTGCCAGCATTGCCGCTTTCCTACTTCCTGTTGCAAGCCACGCCCACGGATTATAATTTTGCCGTGAGTTCCGCCTATTGACGTCATGTCCGCGTCGCATGACTGCGACGTAATATTATCTAAAACTGTTTGTGCGGCATGGTGTTGTTCTGTGCGGTATTGTGTTATTCTGTGCGGCGTCGTGTTGTTCTGTGCGGCGTAGTGTTGTTCAGTGCGGCGGCGTGTTGTTCAGTGCGGCATGTTGTTGTTCGGTGCGGCATGTTGTTGTTCAGTGCGGCATGGTGTTGTTCACTGCGGCATGGTGTTATTCAGTGCGGCATGGTGTTGTTCAGTGCGGCATGGTGTTGTTCAGTGCGGCATGGTGTTGTTCAGTGCGGGATGGTGTTGTTCAGTGCGGCATGGTGTTGTTCAGTGCGGCATGGTGTTGTTCAGTGCGGCATGGTGTTGTTCAGTGCGGCATGGTGTTGTTCAGTGCGGCATGGTGTTGGTCAGTGCGGCGTAATATTGTTCAGTGTGGCGTAATGTTGTTCAGTGGGGCATGGTGTTGTTCAGTGCGGCATGGTGTTGTTCAGTGCGGCATGGTGTTGTTCAGTGCGACATGATGTTGTTCAGTGCGGCATAATGTTGTTCAGTGCGGCATAATGTTGTTCAGTGCGGCATAATGTTGTTCAGTGCGGCATAATGTTGTTCAGTGCGGCATAATGTTGTTCAGTGCGGCATGGTGTTGTTCAGTGCGGGATGGTGTTGTTCAGTGCGGCATGGTGTTGTTCAGTGCGGCATAGTGTTGTTCAGTGCAGCATGGTGTTGTTCAGTGCGGCATGGTGTTGTTCAGTGCGGCATGGTGTTGTTCAGTGCGGGATGGTGTTGTTCAGTGCGGCATGGTGTTCAGTGCGGCATAATGTTGTTCAGTGCGGCATAATGTTGTTCAGTGCGGCATGGTGTTGTTCAGTGCGGCATAATGTTGTTCAGTGCGGCATAATGTTGTTCAGTGCGGTATATTGTTGTTCAGTGGGGCATAATGTTGTTCAGTGCGGCATGGTGTTGTTCAGTGCGGGATGGTGTTGTTCAGTGCGGCATGGTGTTGTTCAGTGCGGCATGGTGTTGTTCAGTGCGGCATGGTGTTGTTCAGTGCGGCATTGTGTTGTTCAGTGCGGCATGGTGTTGTTCAGTGCGGCATGGTGTTGTTCAGTGCGGCATGGTGTAGTTCAGTGCGGCATGGTGTAGTTCAGTGCGGCATGGTGTTGTTCAGTGCGGCATGGTGTTGTTCAGTGCGGCATGGTGTTGTTCAGTGCCGCATGGTGTTGTTCAGTGCCGCATGGTGTTGTTCAGTGCGGGATGGTGTTGTTCAGTGCGGGATGGTGTTGTTCAGTGCGGGATGGTGTTGTTCAGTGCCGCATGGTGTTGTTCAGTGCGGGATGGTGTTGTTCAGTGCGGCATGGTGTTGTTCAGTGCGGCATGGTGTTGTTCAGTGCGGGATGGTGTTGTTCAGTGCGGCATGGTGTTGTTCAGTGCGGGATGGTGTTGTTCAGTGCGGGATGGTGTTGTTCAGTGCGGCATGGTGTTGTTCAGTGCGGCATGGTGTTGTTCAGTGCGGCATAATGTTGTTCAGTGCGGCATGGTGTTGTTCAGTGCGGCATGGTGTTGTTTAGTGCGGCGTCGTGTTGTTCAGTGCAGCATGGTGTTCAGTGCGGAATGGTGTTTTTCAGTGCGGCATGGTGTTGTTCAGTGCGGCATGGTGTTGTTAAGTGCGGCATGGTGTTGTTCAGTGCGGCGTAATGTTGTTCAGTGGGGCATGGTGTTGTTCAGTGCGGCATGGTGTTGTTCAGTGCGGCATGGTGTTGTTCAGTGCGGCATGGTGTTGTTCAGTGCGGCATGGTGCTGTTCAGTGCGGCATGGTGCTGTTCAGTGCGGCATGGTGTTGTTCAGTGCGGCATGGTGTTGTTCAGTGCGGCATGGTGTTGTTCAGTGCGGCGTAATGTTGTTCAGTGCGGCGTAATGTTGTTCAGTGGGGCATGGTGTTGTTCAGTGCGGCATGGTGTTGTTCAGTGCGGCATGGTGTTGTTCAGTGCGGCATGGTGCTGTTCAGTGCGTTGACCAGTCGAAATAATCGTCGAAATTTGGCGTCTGTGGCTGGAAGCAGACGCCGAGTTCGACGTTCCTCCCAAATGCCACACTCCCTCGCTTTTCAGGGCTACAAAAAAAAACATATTTTTCAAAACAATGAGTTGTAATTACCTTGTACGCTCTAGACGGTCAAGTTGCAAGCTGAAAACAAAAATATTTGTCTTGTTAGTCGTCGTGTTACTAACCGCTGTGTCTTGTTTGCCAGCATTGCCGCTTTCCTACTTCCTGTTGCAAGCCACGCCCACGGATTATAATTTTGCCGTGAGTTCCGCCTATTGACGTCATGTCCGCGTCGCATGACTGCGACGTAATATTATCTAAAACTGTTTGTGCGGCATGGTGTTGTTCTGTGCGGTATTGTGTTATTCTGTGCGGCGTCGTGTTGTTCTGTGCGGCGTAGTGTTGTTCAGTGCGGCGGCGTGTTGTTCAGTGCGGCATGTTGTTGTTCGGTGCGGCATGTTGTTGTTCAGTGCGGCATGGTGTTGTTCACTGCGGCATGGTGTTATTCAGTGCGGCATGGTGTTGTTCAGTGCGGCATGGTGTTGTTCAGTGCGGCATGGTGTTGTTCAGTGCGGGATGGTGTTGTTCAGTGCGGCATGGTGTTGTTCAGTGCGGCATGGTGTTGTTCAGTGCGGCATGGTGTTGTTCAGTGCGGCATGGTGTTGTTCAGTGCGGCATGGTGTTGGTCAGTGCGGCGTAATATTGTTCAGTGTGGCGTAATGTTGTTCAGTGGGGCATGGTGTTGTTCAGTGCGGCATGGTGTTGTTCAGTGTGGCATGGTGTTGTTCAGTGCGACATGATGTTGTTCAGTGCGGCATAATGTTGTTCAGTGCGGCATAATGTTGTTCAGTGCGGCATAATGTTGTTCAGTGCGGCATAATGTTGTTCAGTGCGGCATAATGTTGTTCAGTGCGGCATGGTGTTGTTCAGTGCGGGATGGTGTTGTTCAGTGCGGCATGGTGTTGTTCAGTGCGGCATAGTGTTGTTCAGTGCAGCATGGTGTTGTTCAGTGCGGCATGGTGTTGTTCAGTGCGGCATGGTGTTGTTCAGTGCGGGATGGTGTTGTTCAGTGCGGCATGGTGTTCAGTGCGGCATAATGTTGTTCAGTGCGGCATAATGTTGTTCAGTGCGGCATGGTGTTGTTCAGTGCGGCATAATGTTGTTCAGTGCGGCATAATGTTGTTCAGTGCGGTATATTGTTGTTCAGTGGGGCATAATGTTGTTCAGTGCGGCATGGTGTTGTTCAGTGCGGGATGGTGTTGTTCAGTGCGGCATGGTGTTGTTCAGTGCGGCATGGTGTTGTTCAGTGCGGCATGGTGTTGTTCAGTGCGGCATTGTGTTGTTCAGTGCGGCATGGTGTTGTTCAGTGCGGCATGGTGTTGTTCAGTGCGGCATGGTGTAGTTCAGTGCGGCATGGTGTAGTTCAGTGCGGCATGGTGTTGTTCAGTGCGGCATGGTGTTGTTCAGTGCGGCATGGTGTTGTTCAGTGCGGCATGGTGTTGTTCAGTGCCGCATGGTGTTGTTCAGTGCCGCATGGTGTTGTTCAGTGCGGGATGGTGTTGTTCAGTGCGGGATGGTGTTGTTCAGTGCGGGATGGTGTTGTTCAGTGCCGCATGGTGTTGTTCAGTGCGGGATGGTGTTGTTCAGTGCGGCATGGTGTTGTTCAGTGCGGCATGGTGTTGTTCAGTGCGGGATGGTGTTGTTCAGTGCGGGATGGTGTTGTTCAGTGCGGGATGGTGTTGTTCAGTGCGGCATGGTGTTGTTCAGTGCGGCATGGTGTTGTTCGGCATGGTGTTGTTCAGTGCGGCATGGTGTTGTTCAGTGCGGCATGGTGTTGTTCAGTGCGGGATGGTGTTGTTCAGTGCGGGATGGTGTTGTTCAGTGCGGGATGGTGTTGTTCAGTGCGGCATGGTGTTGTTCAGTGCGGCATGGTGTTGTTCAGTGCGGCATGGTGTTGTTCAGTGCGGCATGGTGTTGTTCAGTGCGGCATGGTGTTGTTTAGTGCGGCATCGTGTTGTTCAGTGCAGCATGGTGTTCAGTGCGGAATGGTGTTGTTCAGTGCGGCATGGTGTTGTTCAGTGCGGCATGGTGTTAAGTGCGGCATGGTGTTGTTCAGTGCGGCGTAATGTTGTTCAGTGGGGCATGGTGTTGTTCAGTGCGGCATGGTGTTGTTCAGTGCGGCATGGTGTTGTTCAGTGCGGCATGGTGTTGTTCAGTGCGGCATGGTGCTGTTCAGTGCGGCATGGTGCTGTTCAGTGCGGCATGGTGTTGTTCAGTGCGGCATGGTGTTGTTCAGTGCGGCATGGTGTTGTTCAGTGCGGCATGGTGTTGTTCAGTGCGGCATGGTGTTGTTCAGTGCGGCATGGTGTTGTTCAGTGCGGCATGGTGTTTTTCAGTGCGGCATAATGTTGTTCAGTGCGGCATAATGTTGTTCAGTGCGGCATAATGTTGTTCAGTGCGGCATAATGTTGTTCAGTGCGGGATGGTGTTGTTCAGTGCGGCATGGTTTTGTTCAGTGCGGCATGGTTTTGTTCAGTGCGGCATGGTGTTGTTCAGTGCGGCATGGTGTTGTTCAGTGCGGGATGGTGTTGTTCAGTGCGGCATGGTGTTGTTCAGTGCGGCATGGTGTTGTTCAGTGCGGCATGGTGTTGTTCAGTGCAGCATGGTGTTGTTCAGTGCGGGATGGTGTTGTTCAGTGCGGGATGGTGTTGTTCAGTGCGGCATAATGTTGTTCAGTGCGGCATGGTGTTGTTCAGTGCGGCATAATGTTGTTCAGTGCGGCATAATGTTGTTCAGTGCGGTATAATGTTGTTCAGTGCTGCATGGTGTTGTTCAGTGCGGCATGGTGTTGTTCAGTGCGGCATGGTGTTGTTCAGTGCGGCATGGTGTTGTTCAGTGCGGCATGGTGTTGTTCAGTGCGGCATGGTGTTGTTCAGTGCGGCATGGTGTTGTTCAGTGCGGCATGGTGTTGTTCAGTGCGGCATGGTGTTGTTCAGTGCGGCATGGTGTTGTTCAGTGCGGCATGGTGTTGTTCAGTGCGGCATGGTGTTGTTCAGTGCGGCATGGTGTTGTTCAGTGCGGCGTCGTGTTGTTCAGTGCAGCATGGTGTTGTTCAGTGCGGAATGGTGTTGTTCAGTGCGGCATGGTGTTGTTCAGTGCGGCATGGTGTTGTTCAGTGCGGCATGGTGTTGTTCAGTGCGGCATGGTGTTGTTCAGTGTGGCGTAATGTTGTTCAGTGGGGCATGGTGTTGTTCAGTGCGGCATGGTGTTGTTCAGTGGGGCATAATGTTGTTCAGTGCGGCATGGTGTTGTTCAGTGCGGGATGGTGTTGTTCAGTGCGGCATGGTGTTGTTCAGTGCGGCATGGTGTTGTTCAGTGCGGCATGGTGTTGTTCAGTGCGGCATGGTGTTGTTCAGTGCGGAATGGTGTTGTTCAGTGCGGAATGGTGTTGTTCAGTGCGGCATGGTGTTGTTCAGTGCGGCATGGTGTTGTTCAGTGCGGCATTGTGTTGTTCAGTGCGGCATGGTGTTGTTCAGTGCGGCATGGTGTAGTTCAGTGCGGCATGGTGTAGTTCAGTGCGGCATGGTGTTGTTCAGTGCGGCATGGTGTTGTTCAGTGCGTGATGGTGTTGTTCAGTGCGGGATGGTGTTGTTCAGTGCGGGATGGTGTTGTTCAGTTTGGCATGGTGTTGTTCAGTGCGGCATGGTGTTGTTCAGTGCGGCATGGTGTTGTTCAGTGCGGCATGGTGTTGTTCAGTGCGGGATGGTGTTGTTCAGTGCGGGATGGTGTTGTTCAGTGCGGCATGGTGTTGTTCAGTGCGGCATGGTGTTGTTCAGTGCGGCATGGTGTTGTTCAGTGTGGCATGGTGTTGTTCAGTGCGGCATGGTGTTGTTCAGTGCGGCATGGTGTTGTTCAGTGCGGCATGGTGTTGTTCAGTGCGGCATGGTGTTGTTCAGTGCGGCATGGTGTTGTTCAGTGCGGCATGGTGTTGTTCAGTGCGGCATGGTGTTGTTCAGTGCGGCATGGTGTTGTTCAGTGCGGCATGGTGTTGTTCAGTGCGGCATGGTGTTGTTCAGTGCGGCATGGTGTTGTTCAGTGCGGCGTCGTGTTGTTCAGTGCAGCATGGTGTTGTTCAGTGCGGAATGGTGTTGTTCAGTGCGGCATGGTGTTGTTCAGTGCGGCATGGTGTTGTTAAGTGCGGCATGGTGTTGTTCAGTGCGGCGTAATGTTGTTCAGTGCGGCGTAATGTTGTTCAGTGCGGCGTAATGTTGTTCAGTGGGGCATGGTGTTGTTCAGTGCGGCATGGTGTTGTTCAGTGCGGCATGGTGTTGTTCAGTGCGGCATGGTGCTGTTCAGTGCGGCATGGTGTTGTTCAGTGCGGCATGGTGTTGTTTAGTGCGGCATGGTGTTGTTCAGTGCGGCATGGTGTTGTTCAATGCGGCATGGTGTTGTTCAGTGCGGCATGGTGTTGTTCAGTGCGGCATGGTGTTGTTCAGTGCGGAATGGTGTTGTTCAGTGCGGCATGGTGTTGTTCAGTGCGGCATGGTGTTGTTAAGTGCGGCATGGTGTTGTTCAGTGCGGCGTAATGTTGTTCAGTGCGGCATAATGTTGTTCAGTGCGGCATAATGTTGTTCAGTGCGGCATAATGTTGTTCAGTGCGGCATAATGTTGTTCAGTGCGGCATAATGTTGTTCAGTGCGGGATGGTGTTGTTCAGTGCGGGATGGTGTTGTTCAGTGCGACATGGTGTTGTTCAGTGCGGCATGGTGTTGTTCAGTGCGGCATGGTGTTGTTCAGTGCGGCATGGTGTTGTTCAGTGCGGCATGGTGTTGTTCAGTGCGGCATGGTGTTGTTCAGTGCGGGATGGTGTTGTTCAGTGCGGGATGGTGTTGTTCAGTGCGGGATGGTGTTGTTCAGTGCGGCATGGTGTTCAGTGCGGCATAATGTTGTTCAGTGCGGCATGGTGTTGTTCAGTGCGGCATGGTGTTGTTCAGTGCGGCATAATGTTGTTCAGTGCGGCACCTAGCACCTAGAAGGTAAATAAATAGGAAGGAAGGACTCACCGGTGACGTCGTCGCCCACGTCCAAGCGTTGTACTTTGTATTTTCATCCTTCTGACAGTGGAAAACATATAGCCAACAAACACCGTGGAACCTAAACGAATGAAAGAAAACTATCATTTGGCCACAACCAACATTCACAGATACAACACAATGTGACGTGCGGTGTTGAGGTTAAAGGTTGAGTGAAGGGCCCTCGTTTTAAACTACTTTTTTGAAAAGGAGTGGGAACAAGTAAGACGTATTTAATTTATTTATTGGGAAGTAGTAAGACTTATTAAATTTATTTAATCTACTTTTCTTCCCAGGCAAAATTTGATGTGCTGCAATTCCAAATTTCCAAAGTGAATGAAGGAATGAAATCCTTTAAATTATGATTTTGTATAAATACTAGGCATAAACACAAAATCTACGGCACAAAATGGGCAGACTTTACTTGTTTGAAAAGGACTGGTTACAAGACAGACTTTTTTAATTTATTTAATGGGAAGAAGACTTATTTAGTTTAATTGATCTATTTTTGTTCCCTGGCAAAATTCGATTTGCTGCAATTCCAAATTTCCAAAGTGAATGAAGGAATGAAGTCGTTTAAATTATGATTTTGTATAAATACTAGGCATAGACACAAAATCTACGGCACAAAACGGGCAGACTTTACTTGTTTGAAGAGGACTGATTGCAAGACAGACTTTTCTGATTTATTTAATGGGAAGAAGACTTATTTAGTTTATTTAATCTCTTTTTGTTGCCTGGCAAAATTGGATTTGCTGAAATTGTATTTTGCCAAATCTTGACTTGAGACCTGATAGGAAGTATTAAACGCTCAGTTAAATCGATACAAGTTGGTAATAAGAGCGAGTAATGTTGGTTGAAGCGATGAATGAAGGTTAAAAGCAATTTAAATTATGACTTTGTATAAATACTAGATATTAACAGAACATCTACTGCGCAAAATGGGCAGAGTTTACTTGTTTGAGAAGGAGTGGCTTATTTAAGTCTAAGATTTATTTAATCTGTTTGTTCCCAGGCAAAATTGGATGTGATGCAAATCCAAATTTCACCACATGATGGTGCCAAATTTTGACTTCATAGGACATATTCAACACTTAACTATTATGTTCAAGGTAATCAGATTTGTTTATTATTCTAATGGCCTTTTCAAAACTATTCTGGATTACTACTTTGGATCTATTCTACATTACTTGGCAACAACATACTCTGTAACAGATTAGGCAGTATAATCACATATGTTAACTTATCGTGATGTGTTAAATCAATTACTGTTAGACATTATTATTCTGATAATCTACCAAATCTTTGAATTGAAGAATTTGTGATTTAATTAATAGCTTGTTGTTATGTTCAGGGTAATCAGACTTGTATATAATTCTAATGGCCTTCTTTTGAAAACTATTCTGAATTACAACTTTGGATCTTATATTACTTTGCAACAATATACTCGGTGACAGATTAGGCAGTATAATCACATATGTTAACTTCAGTGCCCACACTGTATTTATTTATGGTTATTTGTTAAATCAAGTACTGTTAGACATGAAATAGGAAGTGTTTAACATAAATGTTATGGCTACTCACCGTTGTAGCTCGCTCCTGGTCAATGATACGAGCCTCTTCTTGCAGTGGAAAACTTGCAGCCAACAAACACCGTGGAACCTAAAGGAATGAAATTAAACATTAACATTTCGCCTGGACCAATATTCACACGTACAACGCAACGCGGCTACACTTCTGCTAGCGCCTCAGCTACACGTTGATATTACAAACGTAAATCTCTTTAAACACAATGAGTGTTACTTACCGTGTACGCTGTAGACGGTCCAGTTGCAAGCAGAAAATAAAGATATTTCTGTTGATATTCGTCGTTGCTCAGTGGCTCACGGCCATCGCGCCAACAGATTTGAATTTTGGTGGAAGTTCAGCCAATTACGTCATATCCGCGGCACATGACTGCGACGTAATACCCGCTTATCTGAAACGGCAGTTAAAAGTAGAGTTACATCAAGTTTTCTTTTTTAATCAACGCAATCATTTACAACCGTTGACCAGAAAGAATCGTCGAAATTCGACGTTCCCCCCAAACGCCACACTCACTCGCTTTTCAGGGCAACAAAAGTACTTCTTTTTAAAAACGATGAGTTGTACTTACCGTGTACGCTCTGGACGGTCCAGTTGCAAGCAGAAAATAAAAATATTTCTCTCGTTAGTCGTATGTTACCATCCGCTGTGTCTTTGTCAACATCGCCATTTTCCTACTTCCTGTTGCGAGCCACGCCCACGGATTTAAATTCTGGCGGAAGAGCCCGCCCATTGGCGTCGTTTTCGCGTATAGCAAATCCGATTGGTTGGGAAGGGGGCGCGGTTATGCAGCCGAGGGGTCCTGTGATCGGTGGGATGTAAAGTAGGCGTCGACGTCACGTCCGCGTCACGTGACCACGACGTGGCAGACGTCATATAGCAACCGCTGTTTTGTTTAGTAGACTTACAGTTGTTATGCATTGACATAATGGCGCACACTCCAAATAGATTTAAATAAATTAAATAATTCTTCTGCCCACTCCCTTTTAAACAACTCTCCCCGCGGATTTGAATTCCGGCGGAAGTTCTTACAGTTGTTATGCGTTGACATAATGGCGCACTGGTTAGCATGTCCACCTCTTAAGCATGATGTTGCGGGTTCGACGCCTGATCAATGTTAGCATGGAGTGAGCTGAAGTGCATGGCGCTGAAGATTTGAATCTTTGAAATGCGCTGAGGTCTGACGTATCAGGCAGAATGGTTTGCCATCACGTTCAACAAAAAATAGAAACTTTCCCACTCTGATAAAAACGTCCTGTGTTCATCTACATATTTTCGTTTTGCTGTGCATCTTTTCCCTGCCATTTCGAGAGCCCAATTGACACTAATAGTTTACTGGAATGTGTTTGCCCATCCTACTTTGTGGAATTTCACCACATGCGCTTTTGACGAAAATACTAAATTGAACTCAAGTGAAGCCAACACGCACGCATCCCCCCCCCCCCCCCCCACACACACACACACACACACCTACACACACACACACAAATGTTGATATGAACATAAAAGAGCCGCATGCGGTTCAGGAGTTGCGGCTTGGCCAAACCTGTACTATACAACTTTATTTGTGTAAAATTTTCACAACAGCTGTCACACAAACAAAGCGGGAAAAACCGAAGACGTGCGTGTTCCGCCCACGCTGGATTTATTTGAAAAGACACCGTATTGCCGCAGATGTGGCAAAGAGTACTTTTGGGCATCTGAGACGGAAGGATGTCCAAAGCATCACGTCACCTGCTCTGGTAGGAATGGTGGTGGGACGTTGAGGTCAACCGCTTTGGGGTTGGCTGAATCTTTGGTCGCAGGATGCCACACACTTGAAGACAGAAGCAGAAAAGCAGAGCTAAATGCAAAATGTACTCACCGGTGACTCCAATTTTTTCCCCCCCTGAAGAAATGGATGGACGGGTGGCCCCGGCTGGCCGGTGGGACTCTTGTTATTCTGACCCTTTTTAGTGCGCTTTTGGGGCAACAACCGTTTTTTGTGGCGCTCTCTTCTGGTTCAAGAGTGCCCTGCATGTGAATTTGCCTTTCCTGCCTTCTGATTGGATGAGCGCCGGTGTGACGCGGTGCCTCTGTCACCGTGGCGGGGGGTATACGTCGGCATCGGAGCGTCTGCCAACGTCTGAGACCGGCTGGCAGTGTATCGGTCCAGTAATGCCAGACGAATGAGTGACTGAAGAATGTAGCTATTTTGTCTGAGAAAAAGGTGTGCTCATTGATAAGCTTACCTGTCCTTGTTGCTTCAGCGCTGACTCCAGATCTGCTACTCTGCTTTGATAGTGACCCATTTCTACTGTCATGTAACATGGGGGGAAGAGATGGTGCAAATGGTAAAATATGGATTGTTCACAGGAATAAATTGGCAGAGCTGAAATTCCAAATTTGTCCAAAAGATGGCGCCAGACCAAAACATGAGACCAAAAAAGGGGCCAAAATAAGCTAAGCAAGTTAAAATAGAAATAAAACAGGAACACGGTGTCGGATTGTGAGTCACGCATGGACGCACAAATGTGATTTTTACTTTTTGATTTCTTTGCTTGGCTAAAAATGTATTCTGTAACAGCTTAAAGCAATATTGTTAGTCAATTCGATCAAGGGACCCGTCACTATGAGAATAGTGGCGTGACATAAATTGTTTGGAGAAGCACAAATGTGATTTTTACTTCTTGATTTCTTTGCTTGGCTAAAAATTGATTCCCTCTTTCATGAACTGTGTTTTGCAATCGAATTGTTCTGGGATTGAATGATTTTATTAACACGGGTATCAGTGGGTGAAATTGTTCGGTTTCTGGAGTGATTAAGATTTGTAATTCTATTTCATGTTTCTTCAATAAATGTGTTGTGTATATTCATCTACTTTGTTGTGCGCTGATTTGTACTGAATGTACAATCGATGGTTCGGGGTTGATTTGACAATTTGATTAATGTGCGGGGGGTTATTATGGTATAACATAGGACTGTAATAAATAAAAGTAACATCAGACAATTTTAGAGAATTGAATAACTTTCGTAGTTATTTGAGACACGAGTGAATTTCAATCCGTTTGAAAGTTTGCTTCGTCTGAATAAATTAACGGAAGTGTTTGAATCGGATTATCGGTTTGGTGTAGAACTGAAAGTAATTTAATTATTTGAAGGGCGCAGGCCCGTTTCCCCTTTTGACGGGCCGCGTAAAAAGTAACTCCGAACATGTTAGAGAATTAAATAACTTTCGTAGATATTTAAGGGAAGAGTGAATTTCGTCAGAAGTGAATTCGTTTGAAAATGTACTTCCTCTAAATAAAATAACGACGATGGTTAAAATAGATCATTTGAGTTGGTGAAGGATAAAAGTATTTCGATTGTCCGTCGGGCGCGGCCCAGTTCTTAATTTTGTCGGGCCGCGTCAAAAGTTAAACAGGACACGATCGAAAAATAGACTTGCCTTCCAAATTAATTACTGGGCAAATCTAAATAGAGTAAGACATTTTTATTCGTTTTAAGAAAGTTGTTATTCTTTTTAAAGCAATCAAGTGGGGTGAAGCACTCCGACAGTTAAGTGCTAGATCTACATATAAGAAGTTAGAATTAATAACGTAAAGTGCATTAATTTTCTCCTTAAATGCTATTATTGTCACACTTTTATTAATTCGATTCTCTTTCGAATAAACAAGTTGGTCGGCTCGCTGCTTGAGCGACCAAGTAGAACGGACCCATATCAACATTTACTTCGGCAAAACTAGTGCTAGGGTGCGCTATACAAACGAATCCCTGAGGTCTTAACAAAGACATCTAAAAATATCCGTAACATAATAAGAACTTCAAACATTAGCGGGGAGCCATCAATACGATGCGGTCACTTCGAAGTCTTGCCTCGAATTGAGTTACTCGGCTCGAGCTTAGGGTGACTTGAGAGGGATTGGCGTCGTACAGAAATTAGATTGATTCCGGTGGAGTTAATTTAACTCGGGTGGTTAGATTACGGACGAATCTCCGAACCCGGCTAAGACAAACCCGTTACCGGGAAGCCGGAGGCACCTTATTGAAAGAGGTGCGTTTGACACTACCATCAGCTTTTCTCTGGTCTGAAAGGAGGAGGAGGGAGGCTCCTCCTCCTCCTTTCAGACCAGAGAACACCCGAGGCTGGGTGAGAACGGGGAGGCTGCGACCCGGTCGGGGGTTGCGGTAAGGGGCGCCACCTTGATCTCCTTCTCGGCGTCGTAGTCCTCTCCGCTGGTCTGGGCTAGCAGAGCGTAGGCTCGTTGCAGCGCTTGATATTCTTGCGTCAGCTGGCGGTAGCGAAGCTCCGCCTCCTCATGCACACACCAATGCAACACAGCACTAGTACCAGAATCAGTCAGACCGGCGACAAAGCACCCGCGACGCAAAGACGAGTCCGATTCCAGGCTGAAGAGGAATGTTTGGCGCCAATACGCTGGCAGAAATGGCGGGCTACCTCTTCGGGTTCCGTGTCGGGGGTTCTGTCGGTGTGAAAAGACAAGGACGATCCGTCCGAGTCCACCAACACGTCTTCGTCGTAGCCGTAAAATGTTTCGATGACCTGCGGGCGCGGAAGCAAACATCTCTCTGAACAAACTGAAGCGACACCTCACGATGAATCGACGAGAGGAACGATAGCGAGAAAAAGGCCATTTCATCTTGCGCAACACCAAGCAGCCGCAAACAAACAGACTCACCTTGCAGGACCTCACGCTTTGTTCCTCCTCAGAGATTCTCGACGTCGGTATCGTAGCAGCAAATCTCTCTCCTGTCGACACAAATAATCCGCCTTTGAGATTCTTTGGATGCAAAGGGAACGAACGGCTCCGGCGCAGAAACAAACGCGACTCACGATGACATTTCTGACATGAGCTCCTGTCTCCAGAGCCTGAAAAACCCGTCACCGGCGATGATTGGAAGGACGCTCGTCTTTTCCAAAAGTGACAACTACAGGGTGTGTCAGGGTTTTCCAGATTATCTTTATCGTATGATTATGTTGCTTTGACTTTGACTGCAACCTGTAATAAATAATATTATTTATCCCTTATTTATCCCTATCGCTTATCCCTTCCTACACAAAGTCGTAAAACATCCCTTGCTATGTTTTGACTAGAGGTCAAGGGCTTTCTCTATTCAATCCACTCTTACACCCACCCTGTTTCTCTTAATAAAAATGCTCGTGCAGGAGCCGAGAGTCAGACTTCATTCGTACAACGGATGGACTCTCCACCTGCAGGTGTCCAAAAGAACTTACTTGTCTCCCGTGTGGTTCTTGCAAAATAAGTTGGAGCGAGCGCAACTCTAACAGGGTGCATTTTGCCACTAGCTGCCTACGGACAATGACGTCGCGCTCGCGGCTCATGGTTGACGGGCTGAGCAGCCGGGCGAGTCCGTCGTTTTCAGCGCACAGCGAGTGGCAAAGGCGCTGACAAAACGGGAGCTTTGAGCTGCTGAAAACGGCAAAACAAGTCTAAAGCGTGTTCAAACGCGTGCGCACAATGCTCCTGCTTGAAAGGTCGGAATTTAAGGGGCCAATTTTTTGGATGGCGGCCGCCGGCCAAGCTTTGGACGGAAAAGGTTTCCTGGCGACAGCGAGCGAGCGCGGCGCTGCCGTACGTGCACCGAGTCACCTGCCTGAAGACCTTGGACAAGTCGTCGATGATGTGCCGCTGCTCCACAACTTGAAGGAACTCCATTTCACCGTCCTGCTGGCCGCAACCGCGCTCCAGGTCATTGAGCGAACTAGGCCTTCTCTGTGGAACACAAATGCAGTGGACTCCGTTGGCACGCCGCCGTTGTCCGCGTCGACTTACCAAGCTTGCCATCTCCTCGTTCTCCTGGGTGACAAAGCGCACTTTGTTTTCAAGGCGACACAGCACCAGTGAGAGTTCTTCATTCTTCCTGCTCAGGCGTTTGTTTTTGTACAGGAGTGGCAGAAACTGGCTTTCTGTTTCTCTCAGTCGCTTAAGCTGCAAGCATGAAGTGCGGGATGCGAAAGACGCACAACACGCGGGCCAGAACGTATCCATTCCTTTTGCATCGGTTTGAACGGAATCGTGGCTTTGGCTCCCAAAAAAAGACATCTGTGGAGCGGTTTTGCCGGTCGGCAAACTGGAACGGGTCAAATAATGGGGGGAGTCTGGAAACGATGTGATCTTTAAGCAGCCTTTCGAAGCACTTCATCATGACCGGAGTCAGTGCAACAGGCCGGTAATCATTAAATGAGGTGATTTGAGGTTTCTTCGGCACCGGAATGATGGAGGCAGTCTTAAAGCACGCTGGCACTGTGGCTTGGCCCAGCGAGGTGTTAAAAATGTCTGTGATGACCCCAGCCAGCTGACTTGCAAATTCCCTGAACACACGCCCAGGAATGTTGTCGGGGCCAGGGGCCTTACGGAGGTTGACTCTCCTCAGGGTCTTCAACACATCGGCGGAGTCAAGGCAGAGTACCTCCTCTTCCTGATGGGGGACAGTTTTAACTGCTGGAGTGCCGTTTAGTGCCTCGAACCTCCCAAAGAAGTTATTTAGACCATTTAGAAAGTCAGCATCAACTTCACCCACCGGGGGGGGAGGGTGAGTTGTAGTCTGTAATCGCCCGTATGCCTTGCCACATACTCCTGGTGTTGTTGGCGTCGTGGAAACGATCCTGAATTTTTCGACTGTGGTCTCGCTTCGCTACCCTGATGGCACGGTTCAAGTTGGCTCTTGCTGTCCTCAGTGTCTCCTTGTCGCCAGACTTGAAGGCAGAGTTCCGCGCTCGTAGCGTTTGACGTACCTCCTCAGTCATCCAGGGTCGTTGGTTGCCCCGGGTGATGATATTCTTAGTGGTGCTGACGTCCTTGGTGCATTTGTTGACGTAGGCTGACACAGTCATGGCACACGCATGTCAAATCTACATCGGGGAAACTGGGAGGGAGGGAGGGAGGGAGGGAGGGAGGGAGGGCGGGCGGGAGGGAGGCAAGCAGGGAGGCAGGCAGGCAGGGAGGCAGGCAGGGAGGCAGGCAGGGAAGCAGGCAGGGAGGAAGGCAGTGTCTGTCTGTTGAGGTTTTCACCTTGTTCTTCTCCTGCTGAAGTTCTAACTGGACGTCCATCAGTTTGGCTCTCAGCTCGTCATTGGCGGCCTGAAAGGCGTCCGTTCGCTCCGCCTTGACCCGCCCTGCCGGAGCTCGTTTGGACATCTCTTACTCGAGTCTCGCCCGGTCGTCAGTCAGAGATCACAACATTTGTACCTGGAGAGCACAAACGCAGCGCTGTTTTCCACTGGCTTCGGACTCAACTTCAATCGGTACCGTAACGTACAACATCATAAACATAGATCTAGCTTGACTTATTCATTGAATAAATGCATTTGGTTCTTCAAAACTGCATCACGCAACATAGCGTGACCGAGACGGCCGTTATCCACCTGCGTGAAGTTATTTGGTGAAATGAATGAGATGTTTAAGACACCATCGTTCTGTCTCTATGTAGATGAAGGGAAATAATCGATTGCTGAAGGTCCAAAGGTGTTGTGATAAACAAATAAACATATTAGTGACATATTTGTGATAAACATATTAGGCAGGATAATCACATATGTTAACTTGACTGCCCACACTGTATTTATTTATGGTTATTTGTTAAATCGAGTACTGTTAGACATGAAACAGGAAGTGTTTAACATAAATGGACGACGAAAGGGGTACTCACCATTGTAGCTCCTGCTGGTCAATGATACGAGCCTCTTCTTGCAGTGGAAAACATACAGCCAACAAACACCGTGGAACCTAAAGGAAGGAAATTAAACATTAACATTTAGCCTCAACCAACATTCACAGATACAACGCAACGCAAACTACACAAACGTAAATCTTTTTAAACACAATGAGTTGTACTTACCGTGTACGCTCTAGACGGTCCACTTGCAAGCAGAAAATAAAGATATTTCTGTTGATAATCGTCGTGTTTGTATCCGTTGTCTCGCTCAAGGCCATTGCGCCCACAGATTTGAATTTTGGCGAGAGTTCAGCCTATTGACGTCATTTCCGCGGTGTAATACCCGCATATCTGAAACGGCAAAGTTAAGAGTAGAGTTAAATAAAGTTTTTAATCAACGCAATAATTTACAAACGTTGACCAGTCGAAATAATCGTCGAAATTTGGCGTCTGTGGCTGGAAGCAGACGCCGAGTTCGACGTTCCTCCCAAATGCCACACTGCCTCGCTTTTCAGGCCAACAAAAAAACATATTTTTCAAAACAATGAGTTATAATTACCTTGTACGCTCTAGACGGTCAAGTTGCAAGCTGAAAACAAAAATATTTGTCTTGTTAGTCGTCGTGTTACTAACCGCTGTGTCTTGTTTGCCAGCATTGCCGCTTTCCTACTTCCTGTTGCAAGCCACGCCCACGGATTATAATTTTGCCATGAGTTCCGCCTATTGACGTCATGTCCGCGTCGCATGACTGCGACGTAATATTATCTAAAACTGTTTGTGCGGCATGGTGTTGTTCTGTGCGGTATTGTGTTATTCTGTGCGGCGTCGTGTTGTTCTGTGCGGCGTAGTGTTGTTCAGTGCGGCGTCGTGTTGTTCAGTGCGGCATGTTGTTGTTCAGTGCGGCATGTTGTTGTTCAGTGCGGCATGGTGTTGTTCAGTGCGGCATGGTGTTGTTAAGTGCGGCATGGTGTTGTTCAGTGCGGCATGGTGTTGTTCAGTGCGGCATGGTGTTGTTCAGTGCGGGATGGTGTTGTTCAGTGCGGGATGGTGTTGTTCAGTGCGGCATAATATTGTTCAGTGCGGCGTAATGTTGTTCAGTGGGGCATGGTGTTGTTCAGTGCGGCATGGTGTTGTTCAGTGCGACATGATGTTGTTCAGTGCGGCATAATGTTGTTCAGTGCGGCATAATGTTGTTCAGTGCGGCATAATGTTGTTCAGTGCGGCATAATGTTGTTCAGTGCGGGATGGTGTTGTTCAGTGCGGCATGGTGTTGTTCAGTGCGGCATGGTGTTGTTCAGTGCGGCATGGTGTTGTTCAGTGCGGCATGGTGTTGTTCAGTGCGGCATGGTGTTGTTCAGTGCGGCATGGTGTTGTTCAGTGCGGCATGGTGTTGTTCAGTGCGGCATGGTGTTGTTCAGTGCGGGATGGTGTTGTTCAGTGCGGCATGGTGTTGTTCAGTGCGGCATGGTGTTGTTCAGTGCGGCATGGTGTTGTTCAGTGCGGCATGGTGTTGTTCAGTGCGGCATGGTGTTGTTCAGTGCGGCATGGTGTTGTTCAGTGCGACATGATGTTGTTCAGTGCGGCATAATGGTGTTCAGTGCGGCATAATGTTGTTCAGTGCGGCATAATGTTGTTCAGTGCGGCATAATGTTGTTCAGTGCGGGATGGTGTTGTTCAGTGCGGCATGGTGTTGTTCAGTGCGGCATAGTGTTGTTCCGTGCGGCATGGTGTTGTTCAGTGCGGCATGGTGTTGTTCAGTGCGGCATGGTGTTGTTCAGTGCGGGATGGTGTTCTTCAGTGCGGGATGGTGTTGTTCAGTGCGGCATGGTGTTGTTCAGTGCGGCATGGTGTTGTTCAGTGCGGCATGGTGTTGTTCAGTGCGGCATGGTGTTGTTCAGTGCGGCATGGTGTTGTTCAGTGCGGCATGGTGTTGTTCAGTGCGGCATGGTGTTGTTCAGTGCAGCATGGTGTTGTTCAGTGCGGCATGGTGTTGTTCAGTGCGGCATGGTGTTCAGTGCGGCATAATGTTGTTCAGTGCGGCATAATGTTGTTCAGTGCGGCATGGTGTTGTTCAGTGCGGCATAATGTTGTTCAGTGCGGCATAATGTTGTTCAGTGCGGTATATTGTTGTTCAGTGGGGCATAATGTTGTTCAGTGCGGCATGGTGTTGTTCAGTGCGGGATGGTGTTGTTCAGTGCGGCATGGTGTTGTTCAGTGCGGCATAGTGTTGTTCAGTGCGGCATGGTGTTGTTCAGTGCGGCATTGTGTTGTTCAGTGCGGCATTGTGTTGTTCAGTGCGGCATTGTGTTGTTCAGTGCGGCATGGTGTTGTTCAGTGCGGCATGGTGTAGTTCAGTGCGGCATGGTGTTGTTCAGTGCGGCAAGGTGTAGTTCAGTGCGGCATGGTGTTGTTCAGTGCGGGATGGTGTTGTTCAGTGTGGCATGGTGTTGTTCAGTGCGGCATGGTGTTGTTCAGTGCGACATGATGTTGTTCAGTGCGGCATAATGTTGTTCAGTGCGGCATAATGTTGTTCAGTGCGGCATAATGTTGTTCAGTGCGGCATGGTGTTGTTTAGTGCGGGATGGTGTTGTTCAGTGCGGCATGGTGTTGTTCAGTGCGGCATGGTGTTGTTCAGTGCGGCATGGTGTTGTTCAGTGCGGCATGGTGTTGTTCAGTGCGGCATGGTGTTGTTCAGTGCGGCATGGTGTTGTTCAGTGCGGCGTCGTGTTGTTCAGTGCAGCATGGTGTTGTTCAGTGCGGAATGGTGTTGTTCAGTGCGGCATGGTGTTGTTCAGTGCGGCATGGTGTTGTTAAGTGCGGCATGGTGTTGTTCAGTGTGGAGTAATGTTGTTCAGTGGGGCATGGTGTTGTTCAGTGCGGCATGGTGTTGTTCAGTGCGGCATGGTGTTGTTCAGTGCGGCATGGTGTTGTTCAGTGCGGCATGGTGTTGTTCAGTGCGGCATGGTGTTGTTCAGTGCGGCATGGTGTTGTTCAGTGCGGCATGGTGTTGTTCAGTGCGGCATGGTGTTGTTCAGTGCGGCATGGTGTTGTTCAGTGCGGCATGGTGTTGTGGCATGGTGTTGTTCAGTGCGGCATGGTGTTTTTCAGTGCGGCATAATGTTGTTCAGTGCGGCATAATGTTGTTCAGTGCGGCATAATGTTGTTCAGTGCGGGATGGTGTTGTTCAGTGCGGCATGGTGTTGTTCAGTGCGGCATGGTGTTGTTCAGTGCGGCATGGTGTTGTTCAGTGCGGCATGGTGTTGTTCAGTGCGGCATGGTGTTGTTCAGTGCGGCATGGTGTTGTTCAGTGCGGCATGGTGTTGTTCAGTGCGGCATGGTGTTGTTCAGTGCGGGATGGTGTTGTTCAGTGCGGCATAATGTTGTTCAGTGCGGCATGGTGTTGTTCAGTGCGGCATAATGTTGTTCAGTGCGGCATAATGTTGTTCAGTGCGGCATAATGTTGTTCAGTGCGGTATAATGTTGTTCAGTGCTGCATGGTGTTGTTCAGTGCGGGATGGTGTTGTTCAGTGCGGCATGGTGTTGTTCAGTGCGGCATGGTGTTGTTCAGTGCGGCATGGTGTTGTTCAGTGCGGCATGGTGTTGTTCAGTGCGGCATGGTGTTGTTCAGTGCGGCATGGTGTTGTTCAGTGCGGCATGGTGTTGTTCAGTGCGGCATGGTGTAGTTCAGTGCTGCATGATGTTGTTCAGTGCGGCATGGTGTAGTTCAGTGCGGCATGGTGTTGTTCAGTGCGGCATGGTGTTGTTCAGTGCGGCATGGTGTTGTTCAGTGCGGCATGGTGTTGTTCAGTGCGACATGGTGTTGTTCAGTGCGGCATAATGTTGTTCAGTGCGGCATAATGTTGTTCAGTGCGGCATGGTGTTGTTTAGTGCGGGATGGTGTTGTTCAGTGCGGCATGGTGTTGTTCAGTGCGGCATGGTGTTGTTCAGTGCGGCATGGTGTTGTTCAGTGCGGCATGGTGTTGTTCAGTGCGGCATGGTGTTGTTCAGTGCGGCATGGTGTTGTTCAGTGCGGCATGGTGTTGTTCAGTGCGGGATGGTGTTGTTCAGTGCGGCATGGTGTTCAGTGCGGCATAATGTTGTTCAGTGCGGCATAATGTTGTTCAGTGCGGCATGGTGTTGTTCAGTGCGGCATAATGTTGTTCAGTGCGGCATAATGTTGTTCAGTGCGGTATATTGTTGTTCAGTGGGGCATAATGTTGTTCAGTGTGGCATGGTGTTTTTCAGTGCGGCATGGTGTTGTTCAGTGTGGCATGGTGTTGTTCAGTGCGGCATGGTGTTGTTCAGTGCGGCATGGTGTTGTTCAGTGCGGCATTGTGTTGTTCAGTGCGGCATGGTGTTGTTCAGTGCGGCATGGTGTTGTTCAGTGCGGCATGGTGTTGTTCAGTGCGGCATGGTGTTGTTCAGTGCGGCATGGTGTTGTTCAGTGCGGCATGGTGTTGTTCAGTGCGGCATGGTGTTGTTCAGTGCGGGATGGTGTTGTTCAGTGCGGCATGGTGTTCAGTGCGGCATAATGTTGTTCAGTGCGGCATAATGTTGTTCAGTGCGGCATGGTGTTGTTCAGTGCGGCATAATGTTGTTCAGTGCGGCATAATGTTGTGCAGTGCGGTATAATGTTGTTCAGTGCTGCATGGTGTTGTTCAGTGCTGCATGGTGTTGTTCAGTGCGGGATGGTGTTGTTCAGTGCGGCATGGTGTTGTTCAGTGCGGCATGGTGTTGTTCAGTGCGGCATGGTGTTGTTCAGTGCGGCATGGTGTTGTTCAGTGCGGCATGGTGTTGTTCAGTGCGGCATGGTGTTGTTCGGTGCGGCATGGTGTTGTTCGGTGCGGCATGGTGTTGTTCAGTGCGGCATGGTGTTGTTCAGTGCGGTATCGTGTTGTTCAGTGCGGTATCGTGTTGTTCAGTGCGGCATCGTGTTGTTCAGTGCGGTATCGTGTTGTTCAGTGCGGTATCGTGTTGTTCAGTGCGGTATCGTGTTGTTCAGTGCGGTATCGTTGTGTTGTTCGTATTGTGTTGTGTTGTTCGTTATGTGTTGTGTTGTTTGTATTGTGTTGTTGGTATTGTGTTGTGTTGTTCGTATTTTGTTGTGTTGTTCATATTGTGTTGAGTTGTTCATATTGTGTTGAGTTGTTCGTATTGTGTTGAGTTGTTCGTATTGTGTTGCCTCTAACACTTAGCTTCTAACACTTAGCCTCTAGCACATAGAAGGTAAATAAATAGGAAGGAAGGACTCACCGGTGACGTCGTCGCCCACGTCCAAGCGTTGTACTTTGTATTTTCATCCTTCTGACAGTGGAAAACATATAGCCAACAAACACCGTGGAACCTAAACGAATGAAAGAAAACTATCATTTGGCCACAACCAACATTCACAGATACAACACAATGTGACGTGCGGTGTTGAGGTTAAAGGTTGAGTGAAGGGCCCTCGTTTTAAACTACTTTTTTGAAAAGGAGTGGGAACAAGTAAGACGTATTTAATTTATTTATTGGGAAGTAGTAAGACTTATTAAATTTATTTAATCTACTTTTCTTCCCAGGCAAAATTTGATGTGCTGCAATTCCAAATTTCCAAAGTGAATGAAGGAATGAAATCCTTTAAATTATGATTTTGTATAAATACTAGGCATAAACACAAAATCTACGGCACAAAATGGGCAGACTTTACTTGTTTGAAAAGGACTGGTTACAAGACAGACTTTTTTAATTTATTTAATGGGAAGAAGACTTATTTAGTTTAATTGATCTATTTTTGTTCCCTGGCAAAATTCGATTTGCTGCAATTCCAAATTTCCAAAGTGAATGAAGGAATGAAGTCGTTTAAATTATGATTTTGTATAAATACTAGGCATAGACACAAAATCTACGGCACAAAACGGGCAGACTTTACTTGTTTGAAGAGGACTGGTTGCAAGACAGACTTTTCTGATTTATTTAATGGGAAGAAGACTTATTTAGTTTATTTAATCTCTTTTTGTTGCCTGGCAAAATTGGATTTGCTGAAATTGTATTTTGCCAAATCTTGACTTGAGACCTGATAGGAAGTATTAAACGCTCAGTTAAATCGATACAAGTTGGTAATAAGAGCGAGTAATGTTGGTTGAAGCGATGAATGAAGGTTAAAAGCAATTTAAATTATGACTTTGTATAAATACTAGATATTAACAGAACATCTACTGCGCAAAATGGGCAGAGTTTACTTGTTTGAGAAGGAGTGGCTTATTTAAGTCTAAGATTTATTTAATCTGTTTGTTCCCAGGCAAAATTGGATGTGATGCAATTCCAAATTTCACCACATGATGGTGCCAAATTTTGACTTCATAGGACATATTCAACACTTAACTATTATGTTCAAGGTAATCAGATTTGTTTATTATTCTAATGGCCTTTTCAAAACTATTCTGGATTACTACTTTGGATCTATTCTACATTACTTGGCAACAACATACTCTGTAACAGATTAGGCAGTATAATCACATATGTTAACTTGAGAGTGCCCACACTCAATCTACTTATCGTGATGTGTTAAATCAATTACTGTTAGACATTATTATTCTGATAATCTACCAAATCTTTGAATTGAAGAATTTGTGATTTAATTAATAGCTTGTTGTTATGTTCAGGGTAATCAGACTTGTATATAATTCTAATGGCCTTCTTTTGAAAACTATTCTGAATTACAACTTTGGATCTTATATTACTTTGCAACAATATACTCGGTGACAGATTAGGCAGTATAATCACATATGTTAACTTCAGTGCCCACACTGTATTTATTTATGGTTATTTGTTAAATCAAGTACTGTTAGACATGAAATAGGAAGTGTTTAACATAAATGTTATGGCTACTCACCGTTGTAGCTCGCTCCTGGTCAATGATACGAGCCTCTTCTTGCAGTGGAAAACTTGCAGCCAACAAACACCGTGGAACCTAAAGGAATGAAATTAAACATTAACATTTCGCCTGGACCAATATTCACACGTACAACGCAACGCGGCTACACTTCTGCTAGCGCCTCAGCTACACGTTGCTATTACAAACGTAAATCTCTTTAAACACAATGAGTGTTACTTACCGTGTACGCTGTAGACGGTCCAGTTGCAAGCAGAAAATAAAGATATTCGTCGTTGCTCAGTGGCTCACGGCCATCGCGCCAACAGATTTGAATTTTGGTGGAAGTTCAGCCAATTACGTCATATCCGCGGCACATGACTGCGACGTAATACCCGCTTATCTGAAACGGCAGTTAAAAGTAGTTACATCAAGTTTTCTTTTTTAATCAACGCAATCATTTACAACCGTTGACCAGAAAGAATCGTCGAAATTCGACGTTGCCCCCAAACGCCACACTCACTCGCTTTTCAGGGCAACAAAAGTACTTCTTTTTAAAAACGATGAATTGTACTTACCGTGTACGCTCTGGACGGTCCAGTTGCAAGCAGAAAATAAAAATATTTCTCTCGTTAGTCGTATGTTACCATCCGCTGTGTCTTTGTCAACATCGCCATTTTCCTACTTCCTGTTGCGAGCCACGCCCACGGATTTAAATTCTGGCGGAAGAGCCCGCCCATTGGCGTCGTTTTCGCGTATAGCAAATCCGATTGGTTGGGAAGGGGGGGCGGTTATGCAGCCGAGGGGTCCTGTGATCGGTGGGATGTAAAGTAGGCGTCGACGTCACGTCCGCGTCACGTGACCACGACGTGGCAGACGTCATATAGCAACCGCTGTTTTGTTTAGTAGACTTACAGTTGTTATGCGTTGACATAATGGCGCACACTCCAAATAGATTTAAATAAATTAAATAATTCTTCTGCCCACTCCCTTTTAAACAAGTTAACTCTCCCCGCGGATTTGAATTCCGGCGGAAGTTCTTACAGTTGTTATGCGTTGACATAATGGCGCACTGGTTAGCATGTCCACCTCTTAAGCATGATGTTGCGGGTTCGACGCCTGATCAATGTTAGCATGGAGTGAGCTGAAGTGCATGGCGCTGAAGATTTGAATCTTTGAAATGCGCTGAGGTCTGACGTATCAGGCAGAATGGTTTGCCATCACGTTCAACAAAAAATAGAAACTTTCCCACTCTGATAAAAACGTCCTGTGTTCATCTACATATTTTCGTTTTGCTGTGCATCTTTTCCCTGCCATTTCGAGAGCCCAATTGACACTAATAGTTTACTGGAATGTGTTTGCCCATCCTACTTTGTGGAATTTCACCACATGCGCTTTTGACGAAAATACTAAATTGAACTCAAGTGAAGCCAACACGCACAACCACCCCCCCCCCCCCCCACACACACACACACACCTACACACACACACACAAATGTTGATATGAACATAAAAGAGCCGCATGCGGTTCGGGAGTTGCGGCTTGGCCAAACCTGTACTATACAACTTTATTTGTGTAAAATTTTCACAACAGCTGTCACACAAACAAAGCGGGAAAAACCGAAGACGTGCGTGTTCCGCCCACGCTGGATTTATTTGCACCTTTGAAAAGACACCGTATTGCCGCAGATGTGGCAAAGAGTACTTTTGGGCATCTGAGACGGAAGGATGTCCAAAGCATCACGTCACCTGCTCTGGTAGGAATGGTGGTGGGACGTTGAGGTCAACCGCTTTGGGGTTGGCTGAATCTTTGGTCGCAGGATGCCACACACTTGAAGACAGAAGCAGAAAAGCAGAGCTAAATGCAAAATGTACTCACCGGTGACTCCAATTTTTTCCCCCCCTGAAGAAATGGATGGACGGGTGGCCCCGGCTGGCCGGTGGGACTCTTGTTATTCTGACCCTTTTTAGTGCGCGTTTGGGGCAACAACCGTTTTTTTGTGGCGCTCTCTTCTGGTTCAAGAGTGCCCTGCATGTGAATTTGCCTTTCCTGCCTTCTGATTGGATGAGCGCCGGTGTGACGCGGTGCCTCTGTCACCGTGGCGGGGGGTATACGTCGGCATCGGAGCGTCTGCCAACGTCTGAGACCGGCTGGCAGTGTATCGGTCCAGTAATGCCAGACGAATGAGTGACTGAAGAATGTAGCTATTTTGTCTGAGAAAAAGGTGTGCTCATTGATAAGCTTACCTGTCCTTGTTGCTTCAGCGCTGACTCCAGATCTGCTACTCTGCTTTGATAGTGACCCATTTCTACTGTCATGTAACATGGGGGGAAGAGATGGTGCAAATGGTAAAACATGGATTGTTCACAGGAATAAATTGGCAGAGCTGAAATTCCAAATTTGTCCAAAAGATGGCGCCAGACCAAAACATGAGACCAAAAAAGGGGCCAAAATAAGCTAAGCAAGTTAAAATAGAAATAAAACAGGAACACGGTGTCGGATTGTGAGTCACGCATGGACGCACAAATGTGATTTTTACTTTTTGATTTCTTTGCTTGGCTAAAAATGTATTCTGTAACAGCTTAAAGCAATATTGTTAGTCAATTCGATCAAGGGACCCGTCACTATGAGAATAGTGGCGTGACATAAATTGTTTGGAGAAGCACAAATGTGATTTTTACTTCTTGATTTCTTTGCTTGGCTAAAAATTGATTCCCTCTTTCATGAACTGTGTTTTGCAATCGAATTGTTCTGGGATTGAATGATTTTATTAACACGGGTATCAGTGGGTGAAATTGTTCGGTTTCTGGAGTGATTAAGATTTGTAATTCTATTTCATGTTTCTTCAATAAATGTCTTGTGTATATTCATCTACTTTGTTGTGCGCTGATTTGTACTGAATGTACAATCGATGGTTCGGGGTTGATTTGACAATTTGATTAATGTGCGGGGGGTTATTATGGTATAACATAGGACCGTAATAAATAAAAGTAACATCAGACAATTTTAGAGAATTGAATAACTTTCGTAGTTATTTGAGACACGAGTGAATTTCAATCCGTTTGAAAGTTTGCTTCGTCTGAATAAATTAACGGAAGTGTTTGAATCGGATTATCGGTTTGGTGTAGAACTAAAAGTAATTTAATTATTTGAAGGGCGCAGGCCCGTTTCCCCTTTTGACGGGCCGCGTAAAAAGTAACTCCGAACATGTTAGAGAATTAAATAACTTTCGTAGATATTTAAGGGAAGAGTGATTATTGAAAGAGGTGCGTTTTACACTACCATCAGCTTTTCTCTGGTCTGAAAGGAGGAGGAGGGAGGCTCCTCCTCCTCCTTTCAGACCAGAGAACACCCGAGGCTGGGTGAGAACGGGGAGGCTGCGACCCGGTCGGGGGTTGCGGGAAGGGCCGCCACCTTGATCTCCTTCTCGGCGTCGTAGTCCTCTCCGCTGGTCTGGGCTAGCAGAGCGTAGGCTCGTTGCAGCGCTTGATATTCTTGCGTCAGCTGGCGGTAGCGAAGCTCCGCCTCCTCATGCACACACCAATGCAACACAGCACTAGTACCAGAATCAGTCAGACCGGCGACAAAGCACCCGCGACGCAAAGACGAGTCCGATTCCAGGCTGAAGAGGAATGTTTGGCGCCAATACGCTGGCAGAAATGGCGGGCTACCTCTTCGGGTTCCGTGTCGGGGGTTCTGTCGGTGTGAAAAGACAAGGACGATCCGTCCGAGTCCACCAACACGTCTTCGTCGTAGCCGTAAAATGTTTCGATGACCTGCGGGCGCGGAAGCAAACATCTCTCTGAACAAACTGAAGCGACACCTCACGATGAATCGACGAGAGGAACGATAGCGAGAAAAAGGCCATTTCATCTTGCGCAACACCAAGCAGCCGCAAACAAACAGACTCACCTTGCAGGACCTCACGCTTTGTTCCTCCTCAGAGATTCTCGACGTCGGTATCGTAGCAGCAAATCTCTCTCCTGTCGACACAAATAATCCGCCTTTGAGATTCTTTGGATGCAAAGGGAACGAACGGCTCCGGCGCAGAAACAAACGCGACTCACGATGACATTTCTGACATGAGCTCCTGTCTCCAGAGCCTGAAAAACCCGTCACCGGCGATGGTTGGAGGGACGCTCGTCTTTTCCAAAAGTGACAACTACAGGGTGTGTCAGGGTTTTCCAGATTATCTTTATCGTATGATTATGTTGCTTTGACTTTGACTGCAACCTGTAATAAATAATATTATTTATCCCTTATTTATCCCTATCGCTTATCCCTTCCTACACAAAGTCGTAAAACATCCCTTGCTATGTTTTGACTAGAGGTCAAGGGCTTTCTCTATTCAATCCACTCTTACACCCACCCTGTTTCTCTTAATAAAAATGCTCGTGCAGGAGCCGAGAGTCAGACTTCATTCGTACAACGGATGGACTCTCCACCTGCAGGTGTCCAAAAGAACTTACTTGTCTCCCGTGTGGTTCTTGCAAAATAAGTTGGAGCGAGCGCAACTCTAACAGGGTGCATTTTGCCACTAGCTGCCTACGGACAATGACGTCGCGCTCGCGGCTCATGGTTGACGGGCTGAGCAGCCGGGCGAGTCCGTCGTTTTCAGCGCACAGCGAGTGGCAAAGGCGCTGACAAAACGGGAGCTTTGAGCTGCTGAAAACGGCAAAACAAGTCTAAAGCGTGTTCAAACGCGTGCGCACAATGCTCCTGCTTGAAAGGTCGGAATTTAAGGGGCCAATTTTTTGGATGGCGGCCGCCGGCCAAGCTTTGGACGGAAAAGGTTTCCTGGCGACAGCGAGCGAGCGCGGCGCTGCCGTACGTGCACCGAGTCACCTGCCTGAAGACCTTGGACAAGTCGTCGATGATGTGCCGCTGCTCCACAACTTGAAGGAACTCCATTTCACCGTCCTGCTGGCCGCAACCGCGCTCCAGGTCATTGAGCGAACTAGGCCTTCTCTGTGGAACACAAATGCAGTGGACTCTGTTGGCACGCCGCCGTTGTCCGCGTCGACTTACCAAGCTTGCCATCTCCTCGTTCTCCTGGGTGACAAAGCGCACTTTGTTTTCAAGGCGACACAGCACCAGTGAGAGTTCTTCATTCTTCCTGCTCAGGCGTTTGTTTTTGTCCAGGAGTGGCAGAAACTGGCTTTCTGTTTCTCTCAGTCGCTTAAGCTGCAAGCATGAAGTGCGGGATGCGAAAGACGCACAACACGCGGGCCAGAACGTATCCATTCCTTTTGCATCGGTTTGAACGGAATCGTGGCTTTGGCTCCCAATAAAAGACATCTACCAGGCAACCGACTCGCCGCGCCGCTCAACTAATAAGCAAGCGCAATGGGTGCCTCGCTGGATGGCGCGCATCAAACGTAGCGCAAACCTTCAAGCGTGCCGTCAATAAATTACCAGTTCATTGCGCTCTTCAGAAAGCAGGGCGTTTCGATCCTCCAGTTTCCTGATGACTGCGCTGAGCTCAGCGATTTTCAGATGAAACCTTCGCGTGTCCCGATCCTCCTGAGACTGAAAACGCTCCGCAACACACACACACAACCACTCGTTCAAAGTTCAAAACTGTTTTTGTGCTACCTTCCTCCAGCAACGAACTAAGTCATGCGTACTGCAAGTGTGTGATGAGGTGGCTTACGCTATGAAGAGGATTGCTAGTAGCGCCGTTGACCCCACTTCCAGGGTAGTTTAGGCCCGCCCTTTGGGAATCCCTCAGGGCAGCGATCTGCTGCTCGGCAGCCTGAGTCTGCAGCTGAAGGCGGTGGACGTGGCCGGCCCCAGGGATTTATCCAAAACACTAACCGCTCTGTCTTTCAGCTTGATCTCATCCATCTGGATGTACAAACGGGGAGCGCTCAGGCAGGCGGGCAAACTCATTTGCCAGAATTGTGACAAAAACAAAGAGAGCAACCGGCCAATTTTTATCTTGAATCGACTAGAACACCATTGCTGTGACAAAAGCGAAGCGAGCAACCGGACGTTTTCTTCTTGTGAAATAGAATAGAATAGAATGCCTTAGGTGTCATTGCACTGCAGGTATACAACGAAATTGGGAACATAGCCACGCACCGCGCATCTGATCAGTCCTACCAGTCGGCGGATCTCCCTCTCGCAGTCTCTCTTGGTTCGGCTCAGCTCCTCCCGATGCTGGTGATGAGCCGATCGGAGCTCGGCCGCTCGGGACTGCCAGGCCTGCTGGGCCGCTGCCAGGGCTTCTTCCGCGCTCCTGGTGGAGGCGACACCGCTCGGTCTCCCGACACCGCCGCGTCTCCTCCACTTCCGCCAGCAAAGCGCCCCCGCTCCTCACCTGAGCAGACATTGCGCCACATCGGGCCGTTGAGACCGCAACGGAGCGCCGCGACGCTTACTGGGGACAAGCTACACAATACGGTAGCGGCCGCATCGGAGCCCGACGTGGCGTGCGGATAGTCAGACACGGATTGAGCGGATCACCTTGTCCATGGAGCCGTCCCTCAGGCTGAGGACCAAGGCATTCAGTCGCTGGATCTCTCCATCTTTGATTTTGATCACTCTCATCAGCTCCATTTCATGCTGCCGCAGTAATGTCTCCCTGGTAACGGCTAACTCTTTCTGCTTCTCCTCATGGAGTTTGCTTTTGAGTTCCGTCATGGCGGCGGTGGCACGGTGGTGCTCCGCCCGCAGGTCCTGACTTCTCTCTCTCTCCAGACAGCTGACCTGACATGACTTAGACAAACTTTATTGTCATCTTGTCTGCACATGGTGCATACAAAACGAAATTTCGTTGCACACGGCTTACAACAAAGTAGTGATATTGCAGTTGAATAGAAGTAACATATCCTATGAAAATATATATATATACATATACTGTATATATATATATATATTACAAATAAGTATAAAGTGCAGCAGTGCTAATTATGCAATAGTGCAAGTAGGCAAAACAGTATTCAAGAGTGTGCAGAGGAATGCTAAACCATGTATTAAACTTCTATTTAAAGGGTTTACACAAGTTCAGTAAAGTTGGTAGTGCGAGATAGTGCAAGATAGAGGTCCGTAGTGTCATAAAGTACAGATCTGTGAATGTGTGATGCAGAGTTCAGTTTAGAGCTCAACAGTTCTAATGTTCAACAGTCTGATGACAGCAGGGAAAAAGCTGTTGCAGAACCTGGTGGACCTGCAGCGGATTGTGCGAAACCTCTTCCCAGAGGGCAGCAGGGAGAACAGTCCATGGTGGGGGTGTGATGGGTCATTGATGATGTTACGGGCACGGGACATGCAGCGCTGAGATGAAATGTCCTGAATGGAGGGAAGAGGAGCCCCTATGATCCTCTCTGCTGTCCTCACCACTCTCCTCACGTTCTTCCAATCGGAGGCGGTGCAGCCTCCACACCACACAGAGAGTCAGCTTGTCAGAATGCTCTCTATGGTGCTCCTGTAGAACGTCCTCATGATGGGTGGGGGCAGGTGGTCTCTCCTCATCCTCCGCAGGAAGTACAAGCGCTTCTGTGCCCTCTTGATCAGTGCCGTAGTGTTCATAGTCCAGGTGAGGTCTTCTGTGATGTGGACCCCCAGGAATTTGGTGCTGCTGACCACCTCCACAGCTGAGCTGTTGATGATCAGTGGAGCGTGGTGAGGCTGGTTTTTCCTGAAGTCGACGATGATCTCCTTCATCTTCTCCACATTCAGGATCAGGCTGTTGTCTCTGCACCAGCCCACCAGCTGCTCCACCTCCTCTCTGTAGTCCAGGTCGTTGTTGTCTCTGATGAGCCCCACCACCGTTGTGTCGTCTGCGAACTTCACGATGTGATTGGTGGTGAACCTGGGGACGCAGTCGTGTGGCATCAGGGTGAACAGCAGGGGGCTCAGGACGCAGCCCTGAGGGGAGCCTGTGCTGAGGGTGATGACATCAGAGGTGTTCTGTCCGACCCGGACTGACTGAGGTCTGTTGGTGAGGAAGTCTAGCAGCCAGTTGCGAAGGGGGGTGTTGAAGCCCAGGTGTTCCAATTTTCCTACTAGATGCTGTGGGATGATGGTGTTAAACGCTGAGCTGAAGTCCAGGAACAGCATCCGAACATGGGTGTTCTTCTCCTCCAGGTGAGCCAGGCTCAGGTGAAGAACGGAGGAGATGGCGTCCTGAGTGGAGCGGTTTTGCCGGTCGGCAAACTGGAACGGGTCAAATAATGGGGGGAGTCTGGAAACGATGTGATCTTTAAGCAGCCTTTCGAAGCACTTCATCATGACCGGAGTCAGTGCAACAGGCCGGTAATCATTAAATGAGGTGATTTGAGGTTTCTTTGGCACCGGAATGATGGAGGCAGTCTTAAAGCACGCTGGCACTGTGGCTTGGCCCAGCGAGGTGTTAAAAATGTCTGTGATGACCCCAGCCAGCTGACTTGCACATTCCCTGAACACACGCCCAGGAATGTTGTCGGGGCCAGGGGCCTTACGGGGGTTGACTCTCCTCAGGGTCTTCAACACATCGGCGGAGTCAAGGCAGAGTACCTCCTCTTCCTGATGGGGGACAGTTTTAACTGCTGGAGTGCCGTTTAGTGCCTCGAACCTCCCAAAGAAGTTATTTAGACCATTTAGAAAGTCAGCATCAACTTCACCCACCGGGGGGGGGGGAGGGTGAGTTGTAGTCTGTAATCGCCCGTATGCCTTGCCACATACTCCTGGTGTTGTTGGCGTCGTGGAAACGATCCTGAATTTTTCGACTGTGGTCTCGCTTCGCTACCCTGATGGCACGGTTCAAGTTGGCTCTCGCTGTCCTCAGTGTCTCCTTGTCGCCAGACTTGAAGGCAGAGTTCCGCGCTCGTAGCGTTTGACGTACCTCCTCAGTCATCCAGGGTCGTTGGTTGCCCCGGGTGATGATATTCTTAGTGGTGCTGACGTCCTCGGTGCATTTGTTGACGTAGGCTGACACAGTCATGGCACACGCATGTCAAATCTACATCGGGGAAACTGGGAGGGAGGGAGGGAGGGAGGGCGGGAGGGAGGCAAGCAGGGAGGCAGGCAGGCAGGGAGGCAGGCAGGGAGGCAGGCAGGGAGGCAGGCAGGGAAGCAGGCAGGGAGGAAGGCAGTGTCTGTCTGTTGAGGTTTTCACCTTGTTCTTCTCCTGCTGAAGTTCTAACTGGACGTCCATCAGTTTGGCTCTCAGCTCGTCATTGGCGGCCTGAAAGGCGTCCGTTCGCTCCGCCTTGACCCGCCCTGCCGGAGCTCGTTTGGACATCTCTTACTCGAGTCTCGCCCGGTCGTCAGTCAGAGATCACAACATTTGTACCTGGAGAGCACAAACGCAGCGCTGTTTTCCACTGGCTTCGGACTCAACTTCAATCGGTACCGTAACGTACAACATCATAAACATAGATCTAGCTTGACTTATTCATTGAATAAATGCATTTGGTTCTTCAAAACTGCATCACGCAACATAGCGTGACCGAGACGGCCGTTATCCACCTGCGTGAAGTTATTTGGTGAAATGAATGAGATGTTTAAGACACCATCGTTCTGTCTCTATGTAGATGAAGGGAAATAATCGATTGCTGAAGGTCCAAAGGTGTTGTGATAAACAAATAAACATATTAGTGACATATTTGTGATAAACATATTAGGCAGGATAATCACATATGTTAACTTGACTGCCCACACTGTATTTATTTATGGTTATTTGTTAAATCGAGTACTGTTAGACATGAAATAGGAAGTGTTTAACATAAATGGACGACGAAAGGGGTACTCACCATTGTAGCTCCTGCTGGTCAATGATACGAGCTTCTTCTTGCAGTGGAAAACATACAGCCAACAAACACCGTGGAACCTAAAGGAAGGAAATTAAACATTAACATTTAGCCTCAACCAACATTCACAGATACAACGCAACGCAAACTACACAAACGTAAATCTTTTTAAACACAATGAGTTGTACTTACCGTGTACGCTCTAGACGGTCCACTTGCAAGCAGAAAATAAAGATATTTCTGTTGATAATCGTCGTGTTTGTATCCGTTGTCTCGCTCAAGGCCATTGCGCCCACAGATTTGAATTTTGGGGAGAGTTCAGCCTATTGACGTCATTTCCGCGGTGTAATACCCGCATATCTGAAACGGCAAAGTTAAGAGTAGAGTTAAATAAAGTTTTTAATCAACGCAATAATTTACAAACGTTGACCAGTCGAAATAATCGTCGAAATTTGGCGTCTGTGGCTGGAAGCAGACGCCGAGTTCGACGTTCCTCCCAAATGCCACACTCCCTCGCTTTTCAGGGCTACAAAAAAAACCATATTTTTCAAAACAATGAGTTGTAATTACCTTGTACGCTCTAGACGGTCAAGTTGCAAGCTGAAAACAAAAATATTTGTCTTGTTAGTCGTCGTGTTACTAACCGCTGTGTCTTGTTTGCCAGCATTGCCGCTTTCCTACTTCCTGTTGCAAGCCACGCCCACGGATTATAATTTTGCCGTGAGTTCCGCCTATTGACGTCATGTCCGCGTCGCATGACTGCGACGTAATATTATCTAAAACTGTTTGTGCGGCATGGTGTTGTTCTGTGCGGTATTGTGTTATTCTGTGCGGCGTCGTGTTGTTCTGTGCGGCGTAGTGTTGTTCAGTGCGGCGGCGTGTTGTTCAGTGCGGCATGTTGTTGTTCGGTGCGGCATGTTGTTGTTCAGTGCGGCATGGTGTTGTTCACTGCGGCATGGTGTTATTCAGTGCGGCATGGTGTTGTTCAGTGCGGCATGGTGTTGTTCAGTGCGGCATGGTGTTGTTCAGTGCGGGATGGTGTTGTTCAGTGCGGCATGGTGTTGTTCAGTGCGGCATGGTGTTGTTCAGTGCGGCATGGTGTTGTTCAGTGCGGCATGGTGTTGTTCAGTGCGGCATGGTGTTGTTCAGTGCGGCGTAATATTGTTCAGTGCGGCGTAATGTTGTTCAGTGGGGCATGGTGTTGTTCAGTGCGGCATGGTGTTGTTCAGTGCGGCATGGTGTTGTTCAGTGCGACATGATGTTGTTCAGTGCGGCATAATGTTGTTCAGTGCGGCATAATGTTGTTCAGTGCGGCATAATGTTGTTCAGTGCGGCATAATGTTGTTCAGTGCGGCATAATGTTGTTCAGTGCGGCATAATGTTGTTCAGTGCGGCATGGTGTTGTTCAGTGCGGGATGGTGTTGTTCAGTGCGGCATGGTGTTGTTCAGTGCGGCATAGTGTTGTTCAGTGCGGCATGGTGTTGTTCAGTGCGGCATGGTGTTGTTCAGTGCGGCATGGTGTTGTTCAGTGCGGGATGGTGTTGTTCAGTGCGGCATGGTGTTCAGTGCGGCATAATGTTGTTCAGTGCGGCATAATGTTGTTCAGTGCGGCATGGTGTTGTTCAGTGCGGCATAATGTTGTTCAGTGCGGCATAATGTTGTTCAGTGCGGTATATTGTTGTTCAGTGGGGCATAATGTTGTTCAGTGCGGCATGGTGTTGTTCAGTGCGGTATATTGTTGTTCAGTGGGGCATAATGTTGTTCAGTGCGGCATGGTGTTGTTCAGTGCGGGATGGTGTTATTCAGTGCGGCATGGTGTTGTTCAGTGCGGCATGGTGTTGTTCAGTGCGGCATGGTGTTGTTCAGTGCGGCATGGTGTTGTTCAGTGCGGCATTGTGTTGTTCAGTGCGGCATTGTGTTGTTCAGTGCGGCATAATGTTGTTCAGTGCGGCATAATGTTGTTCAGTGCGGTATATTGTTGTTCAGTGGGGCATAATGTTGTTCAGTGCGGCATAATGTTGTTCAGTGCGGCATAATGTTGTTCAGTGCGGTATATTGTTGTTCAGTGGGGCATAATGTTGTTCAGTGCGGCATGGTGTTGTTCAGTGCGGGATGGTGTTATTCAGTGCGGCATGGTGTTGTTCAGTGCGGCATGGTGTTGTTCAGTGCGGCATGGTGTTGTTCAGTGCGGCATTGTGTTGTTCAGTGCGGCATTGTGTTGTTCAGTGCGGCATGGTGTAGTTCAGTGCGGCATGGTGTAGTTCAGTGCGGCATGGTGTTGTTCAGTGCGGCATGGTGTTGTTCAGTGCGGAATGGTGTTGTTCAGTGCGGCATGGTGTTGTTCAGTGCGGCATGGTGTTGTTCAGTGCGGCATGGTGTTGTTCAGTGCGGCATGGTGTTGTTCAGTGCGGCATGGTGTAGTTCAGTGCGGCATGGTGTAGTTCAGTGCGGCATGGTGTTGTTCAGTGCGGCATGGTGTTGTTCAGTGCGTGATGGTGTTGTTCAGTGCGGGATGGTGTTGTTCAGTGCGGGATGGTGTTGTTCAGTTTGGCATGGTGTTGTTCAGTGCGGCATGGTGTTGTTCAGTGCCGCATGGTGTTGTTCAGTGCGGGATGGTGTTGTTCAGTGCGGGATGGTGTTGTTCAGTGCGGGATGGTGTTGTTCAGTGCGGGATGGTGTTGTTCAGTGCGGGATGGTGTTGTTCAGTGCGGCATGGTGTTGTTCAGTGCGGCATGGTGTTGTTCAGTGCGGGATGGTGTTGTTCAGTGCGGGATGGTGTTGTTCAGTGCGGGATGGTGTTGTTCAGTGCGGCATGGTGTTGTTCAGTGCGGCATGGTGTTGTTCGGCATGGTGTTGTTCAGTGCGGCATGGTGTTGTTCAGTGCGGCATGGTGTTGTTCAGTGCGGGATGGTGTTCAGTGCGGGATGGTGTTGTTCAGTGCGGGATGGTGTTGTTCAGTGCGGCATGGTGTTGTTCAGTGCGGCATGGTGTTGTTCAGTGCGGCATAATGTTGTTCAGTGCGGCATGGTGTTGTTCAGTGCGGCATGGTGTTGTTTAGTGCGGCGTCGTGTTGTTCAGTGCAGCATGGTGTTCAGTGCGGAATGGTGTTTTTCAGTGCGGCATGGTGTTGTTCAGTGCGGGATGGTGTTGTTCAGTGCGGCATGGTGTTGTTCAGTGCGGCATGGTGTTGTTCAGTGCGGCATGGTGTTGTTCAGTGCGGCATGGTGTTGTTCAGTGCGGCATGGTGTTGTTCAGTGCGGCATGGTGTTGTTCAGTGCGGCATGGTGTTGTTCAGTGCGGCATGGTGTTGTTCAGTGCGGCATGGTGTTGTTCAGTGCGGCATGGTGTTGTTCAGTGCGGCGTAATATTGTTCAGTGCGGCGTAATGTTGTTCAGTGGGGCATGGTGTTGTTCAGTGCGGCATGGTGTTGTTCAGTGCGGCATGGTGTTGTTCAGTGCGACATGATGTTGTTCAGTGCGGCATAATGTTGTTCAGTGCGGCATAATGTTGTTCAGTGCGGCATAATGTTGTTCAGTGCGGCATAATGTTGTTCAGTGCGGCATAATGTTGTTCAGTGCGGCATGGTGTTGTTCAGTGCGGGATGGTGTTGTTCAGTGCGGCATGGTGTTGTTCAGTGCGGCATAGTGTTGTTCAGTGCGGCATGGTGTTGTTCAGTGCGGCATGGTGTTGTTCAGTGCGGCATGGTGTTGTTCAGTGCGGGATGGTGTTGTTCAGTGCGGCATGGTGTTCAGTGCGGCATAATGTTGTTCAGTGCGGCATAATGTTGTTCAGTGCGGCATGGTGTTGTTCAGTGCGGCATAATGTTGTTCAGTGCGGCATAATGTTGTTCAGTGCGGTATATTGTTGTTCAGTGGGGCATAATGTTGTTCAGTGCGGCATGGTGTTGTTCAGTGCGGGATGGTGTTATTCAGTGCGGCATGGTGTTGTTCAGTGCGGCATGGTGTTGTTCAGTGCGGCATGGTGTTGTTCAGTGCGGCATTGTGTTGTTCAGTGCGGCATTGTGTTGTTCAGTGCGGCATGGTGTAGTTCAGTGCGGCATGGTGTAGTTCAGTGCGGCATGGTGTTGTTCAGTGCGGCATGGTGTTGTTCAGTGCGGAATGGTGTTGTTCAGTGCGGCATGGTGTTGTTCAGTGCGGCATGGTGTTGTTCAGTGCGGCATTGTGTTGTTCAGTGCGGCATGGTGTTGTTCAGTGCGGCATGGTGTAGTTCAGTGCGGCATGGTGTAGTTCAGTGCGGCATGGTGTTGTTCAGTGCGGCATGGTGTTGTTCAGTGCGTGATGGTGTTGTTCAGTGCGGGATGGTGTTGTTCAGTGCGGGATGGTGTTGTTCAGTTTGGCATGGTGTTGTTCAGTGCGGCATGGTGTTGTTCAGTGCCGCATGGTGTTGTTCAGTGCCGCATGGTGTTGTTCAGTGCGGGATGGTGTTGTTCAGTGCGGGATGGTGTTGTTCAGTGCGGGATGGTGTTGTTCAGTGCGGGATGGTGTTGTTCAGTGCGGGATGGTGTTGTTCAGTGCGGCATGGTGTTGTTCAGTGCGGCATGGTGTTGTTCAGTGCGGGATGGTGTTGTTCAGTGCGGGATGGTGTTGTTCAGTGCGGGATGGTGTTGTTCAGTGCGGCATGGTGTTGTTCAGTGCGGCATGGTGTTGTTCAGTGCGGCATGGTGTTGTTCGGCATGGTGTTGTTCAGTGCGGCATGGTGTTGTTCAGTGCGGCATGGTGTTGTTCAGTGCGGGATGGTGTTCAGTGCGGGATGGTGTTGTTCAGTGCGGGATGGTGTTGTTCAGTGCGGCATGGTGTTGTTCAGTGCGGCATGGTGTTGTTTAGTGCGGCGTCGTGTTGTTCAGTGCAGCATGGTGTTCAGTGCGGAATGGTGTTTTTCAGTGCGGCATGGTGTTGTTCAGTGCGGCATGGTGTTGTTAAGTGCGGCATGGTGTTGTTCAGTGCGGCGTAATGTTGTTCAGTGGGGCATGGTGTTGTTCAGTGCGGCATGGTGTTGTTCAGTGCGGCATGGTGTTGTTCAGTGCGGCATGGTGTTGTTCAGTGCGGCATGGTGCTGTTCAGTGCGGCATGGTGCTGTTCAGTGCGGCATGGTGTTGTTCAGTGCGGCATGGTGTTGTTCAGTGCGGCATGGTGTTGTTCAGTGCGGCATGGTGTTGTTCAGTGCGGCATGGTGTTGTTCAGTGCGGCATGGTGTTGTTCAGTGCGGCATGGTGTTGTTCAGTGCGGCATGGTGTTTTTCAGTGCGGCATAATGTTGTTCAGTGCGGCATAATGTTGTTCAGTGCGGCATAATGTTGTTCAGTGCGGCATAATGTTGTTCAGTGCGGGATGGTGTTGTTCAGTGCGGCATGGTTTTGTTCAGTGCGGCATGGTGTTGTTCAGTGCGGCATGGTGTTGTTCAGTGCGGCATGGTGTTGTTCAGTGCGGCATGGTGTTGTTCAGTGCGGCATGGTGTTGTTCAGTGCGGCATAATGTTGTTCAGTGCGGGATGGTGTTGTTCAGTGCGGCATAATGTTGTTCAGTGCGGCATAATGTTGTTCAGTGCGGCATGGTGTCTTTCAGTGCGGCATAATGTTGTTCAGTGCGGCATAATGTTGTTCAGTGCGGTATAATGTTGTTCAGTGCTGCATGGTGTTGTTCAGTGCGGCATGGTGTTCAGTGCGGCATGGTGTTGTTCAGTGCGGCATGGTGTTGTTCAGTGCGGCATGGTGTTGTTCAGTGCGGCATGGTGTTGTTCAGTGCGGCATGGTGTTGTTCAGTGCGGCATGGTGTTGTTCAATGCGGCATGGTGTTGTTCAGTGCGGCATGGTGTTGTTCAGTGCGGCATGGTGTTGTTCAGTGCGGCATGGTGTAGTTCAGTCCTGCATGGTGTTGTTCAGTGCGGCATGGTGTAGTTCAGTGCGGCATGGTGTTGTTCAGTGCGGGATGGTGTTGTTCAGTGCGGCATGGTGTTGTTCAGTGCGGCATGGTGTTGTTCAGTGCGACATGATGTTGTTCAGTGCGGCATGATGTTGTTCAGTGCGGCATAATGTTGTTCAGTGCGGCATAATGTTGTTCAGTGCGGGATGGTGTTGTTCAGTGCGGCATGGTGTTGTTCAGTGCGGCATGGTGTTGTTCAGTGCGGCATGGTGTTGTTCAGTGCGGCATGGTGTTGTTCAGTGCGGCATGGTGTTGTTCAGTGCGGCATGGTGTTGTTCAGCTCGGGATGGTGTTGTTCAGTGCGGGATGGTGTTGTTCAGTGCGGGATGGTGTTGTTCAGTGCGGGATGGTGTTGTTCAGTGCGGCATGGTGTTGTTCAGTGCGGCATGGTGTTGTTCAGTGCGGCATGGTGTTGTTCAGTGCGGCATGGTGTTGTTCAGTGCGGCATGGTGTTGTTCAGTGCGGCATGGTGTTGTTCAGTGCGGGATGGTGTTCAGTGCGGGATGGTGTTGTTCAGTGCGGGATGGTGTTGTTCAGTGCGGCATGGTGTTGTTCAGTGCGGCATGGTGTTGTTCAGTGCGGCATAATGTTGTTCAGTGCGGCATGGTGTTGTTCAGTGCGGCATGGTGTTGTTTAGTGCGGCGTCGTGTTGTTCAGTGCAGCATGGTGTTCAGTGCGGAATGGTGTTTTTCAGTGCGGCATGGTGTTGTTCAGTGCGGCATGGTGTTGTTAAGTGCGGCATGGTGTTGTTCAGTGCGGCGTAATGTTGTTCAGTGGGGCATGGTGTTGTTCAGTGCGGCATGGTGTTGTTCAGTGCGGCATGGTGTTGTTCAGTGCGGCATGGTGTTGTTCAGTGCGGCATGGTGCTGTTCAGTGCGGCATGGTGCTGTTCAGTGCGGCATGGTGTTGTTCAGTGCGGCATGGTGTTGTTCAGTGCGGCATGGTGTTGTTCAGTGCGGCGTAATGTTGTTCAGTGCGGCGTAATGTTGTTCAGTGGGGCATGGTGTTGTTCAGTGCGGCATGGTGTTGTTCAGTGCGGCATGGTGTTGTTCAGTGCGGCATGGTGCTGTTCAGTGCGTTGACCAGTCGAAATAATCGTCGAAATTTGGCGTCTGTGGCTGGAAGCAGACGCCGAGTTCGACGTTCCTCCCAAATGCCACACTCCCTCGCTTTTCAGGGCTACAAAAAAAAACATATTTTTCAAAACAATGAGTTGTAATTACCTTGTACGCTCTAGACGGTCAAGTTGCAAGCTGAAAACAAAAATATTTGTCTTGTTAGTCGTCGTGTTACTAACCGCTGTGTCTTGTTTGCCAGCATTGCCGCTTTCCTACTTCCTGTTGCAAGCCACGCCCACGGATTATAATTTTGCCGTGAGTTCCGCCTATTGACGTCATGTCCGCGTCGCATGACTGCGACGTAATATTATCTAAAACTGTTTGTGCGGCATGGTGTTGTTCTGTGCGGTATTGTGTTATTCTGTGCGGCGTCGTGTTGTTCTGTGCGGCGTAGTGTTGTTCAGTGCGGCGGCGTGTTGTTCAGTGCGGCATGTTGTTGTTCGGTGCGGCATGTTGTTGTTCAGTGCGGCATGGTGTTGTTCACTGCGGCATGGTGTTATTCAGTGCGGCATGGTGTTGTTCAGTGCGGCATGGTGTTGTTCAGTGCGGCATGGTGTTGTTCAGTGCGGGATGGTGTTGTTCAGTGCGGCATGGTGTTGTTCAGTGCGGCATGGTGTTGTTCAGTGCGGCATGGTGTTGTTCAGTGCGGCATGGTGTTGTTCAGTGCGGCATGGTGTTGGTCAGTGCGGCGTAATATTGTTCAGTGTGGCGTAATGTTGTTCAGTGGGGCATGGTGTTGTTCAGTGCGGCATGGTGTTGTTCAGTGTGGCATGGTGTTGTTCAGTGCGACATGATGTTGTTCAGTGCGGCATAATGTTGTTCAGTGCGGCATAATGTTGTTCAGTGCGGCATAATGTTGTTCAGTGCGGCATAATGTTGTTCAGTGCGGCATAATGTTGTTCAGTGCGGCATGGTGTTGTTCAGTGCGGGATGGTGTTGTTCAGTGCGGCATGGTGTTGTTCAGTGCGGCATAGTGTTGTTCAGTGCAGCATGGTGTTGTTCAGTGCGGCATGGTGTTGTTCAGTGCGGCATGGTGTTGTTCAGTGCGGGATGGTGTTGTTCAGTGCGGCATGGTGTTCAGTGCGGCATAATGTTGTTCAGTGCGGCATAATGTTGTTCAGTGCGGCATGGTGTTGTTCAGTGCGGCATAATGTTGTTCAGTGCGGCATAATGTTGTTCAGTGCGGTATATTGTTGTTCAGTGGGGCATAATGTTGTTCAGTGCGGCATGGTGTTGTTCAGTGCGGGATGGTGTTGTTCAGTGCGGCATGGTGTTGTTCAGTGCGGCATGGTGTTGTTCAGTGCGGCATGGTGTTGTTCAGTGCGGCATTGTGTTGTTCAGTGCGGCATGGTGTTGTTCAGTGCGGCATGGTGTTGTTCAGTGCGGCATGGTGTAGTTCAGTGCGGCATGGTGTAGTTCAGTGCGGCATGGTGTTGTTCAGTGCGGCATGGTGTTGTTCAGTGCGGCATGGTGTTGTTCAGTGCCGCATGGTGTTGTTCAGTGCCGCATGGTGTTGTTCAGTGCGGGATGGTGTTGTTCAGTGCGGGATGGTGTTGTTCAGTGCGGGATGGTGTTGTTCAGTGCCGCATGGTGTTGTTCAGTGCGGGATGGTGTTGTTCAGTGCGGCATGGTGTTGTTCAGTGCGGCATGGTGTTGTTCAGTGCGGGATGGTGTTGTTCAGTGCGGGATGGTGTTGTTCAGTGCGGGATGGTGTTGTTCAGTGCGGCATGGTGTTGTTCAGTGCGGCATGGTGTTGTTCGGCATGGTGTTGTTCAGTGCGGCATGGTGTTGTTCAGTGCGGCATGGTGTTGTTCAGTGCGGGATGGTGTTCAGTGCGGGATGGTGTTGTTCAGTGCGGGATGGTGTTGTTCAGTGCGGCATGGTGTTGTTCAGTGCGGCATGGTGTTGTTCAGTGCGGCATAATGTTGTTCAGTGCGGCATGGTGTTGTTCAGTGCGGCATGGTGTTGTTTAGTGCGGCATCGTGTTGTTCAGTGCAGCATGGTGTTCAGTGCGGAATGGTGTTGTTCAGTGCGGCATGGTGTTGTTCAGTGCGGCATGGTGTTGTTAAGTGCGGCATGGTGTTGTTCAGTGCGGCGTAATGTTGTTCAGTGGGGCATGGTGTTGTTCAGTGCGGCATGGTGTTGTTCAGTGCGGCATGGTGTTGTTCAGTGCGGCATGGTGTTGTTCAGTGCGGCATGGTGCTGTTCAGTGCGGCATGGTGCTGTTCAGTGCGGCATGGTGTTGTTCAGTGCGGCATGGTGTTGTTCAGTGCGGCATGGTGTTGTTCAGTGCGGCATGGTGTTGTTCAGTGCGGCATGGTGTTGTTCAGTGCGGCATGGTGTTGTTCAGTGCGGCATGGTGTTTTTCAGTGCGGCATAATGTTGTTCAGTGCGGCATAATGTTGTTCAGTGCGGCATAATGTTGTTCAGTGCGGCATAATGTTGTTCAGTGCGGCATAATGTTGTTCAGTGCGGGATGGTGTTGTTCAGTGCGGCATGGTTTTGTTCAGTGCGGCATGGTGTTGTTCAGTGCGGCATGGTGTTGTTCAGTGCGGCATGGTGTTGTTCAGTGCGGCATGGTGTTGTTCAGTGCGGCATGGTGTTGTTCAGTGCGGCATGGTGTTGTTCAGTGCAGCATGGTGTTGTTCAGTGCGGGATGGTGTTGTTCAGTGCGGGATGGTGTTGTTCAGTGCGGCATAATGTTGTTCAGTGCGGCATGGTGTTGTTCAGTGCGGCATAATGTTGTTCAGTGCGGCATAATGTTGTTCAGTGCGGTATAATGTTGTTCAGTGCTGCATGGTGTTGTTCAGTGCGGCATGGTGTTGTTCAGTGCGGCATGGTGTTGTTCAGTGCGGCATGGTGTTGTTCAGTGCGGCATGGTGTTGTTCAGTGCGGCATGGTGTTGTTCAGTGCGGCATGGTGTTGTTCAGTGCGGCATGGTGTTGTTCAGTGCGGCATGGTGTTGTTCAGTGCGGCATGGTGTTGTTCAGTGCGGCATGGTGTTGTTCAGTGCGGCATGGTGTTGTTCAGTGCGGCGTCGTGTTGTTCAGTGCAGCATGGTGTTGTTCAGTGCGGAATGGTGTTGTTCAGTGCGGCATGGTGTTGTTCAGTGCGGCATGGTGTTGTTCAGTGCGGCATGGTGTTGTTCAGTGCGGCATGGTGTTGTTCAGTGTGGCGTAATGTTGTTCAGTGGGGCATGGTGTTGTTCAGTGCGGCATGGTGTTGTTCAGTGGGGCATAATGTTGTTCAGTGCGGCATGGTGTTGTTCAGTGCGGGATGGTGTTGTTCAGTGCGGCATGGTGTTGTTCAGTGCGGCATGGTGTTGTTCAGTGCGGCATGGTGTTGTTCAGTGCGGCATGGTGTTGTTCAGTGCGGCATGGTGTTGTTCAGTGCGGAATGGTGTTGTTCAGTGCGGAATGGTGTTGTTCAGTGCGGCATGGTGTTGTTCAGTGCGGCATGGTGTTGTTCAGTGCGGCATTGTGTTGTTCAGTGCGGCATGGTGTTGTTCAGTGCGGCATGGTGTAGTTCAGTGCGGCATGGTGTAGTTCAGTGCGGCATGGTGTTGTTCAGTGCGGCATGGTGTTGTTCAGTGCGTGATGGTGTTGTTCAGTGCGGGATGGTGTTGTTCAGTGCGGGATGGTGTTGTTCAGTTTGGCATGGTGTTGTTCAGTGCGGCATGGTGTTGTTCAGTGCGGCATGGTGTTGTTCAGTGCGGCATGGTGTTGTTCAGTGCGGCATGGTGTTGTTCAGTGCGGCATGGTGTTGTTCAGTGCGGCATGGTGTTGTTCAGTGCGGCGTCGTGTTGTTCAGTGCGGCATGGTGTTGTTCAGTGCGGCATGGTGTTGTTCAGTGCGGCATGGTGTTGTTCAGTGCGGCGTGGTGTTGTTCAGTGCGGCATGGTGTTGTTCAGTGCGGCGTCGTGTTGTTCAGTGCAGCATGGTGTTGTTCAGTGCGGAATGGTGTTCTTCAGTGCGGCATGGTGTTGTTCAGTGCGGCATGGTGTTGTTCAGTGCGGCATGGTGTTGTTCAGTGTGGCGTAATGTTGTTCAGTGGGGCATGGTGTTGTTCAGTGCGGCATGGTGTTGTTCAGTGGGGCATAATGTTGTTCAGTGCGGCATGGTGTTGTTCAGTGCGGGATGGTGTTGTTCAGTGCGGCATGGTGTTGTTCAGTGCGGCATGGTGTTGTTCAGTGCGGCATGGTGTTGTTCAGTGCGGCATGGTGTTGTTCAGTGCGGCATTGTGTTGTTCAGTGCGGCATGGTGTTGTTCAGTGCGGCATGGTGTTGTTCAGTGCGGGATGGTGTTGTTCAGTGCGGGATGGTGTTGTTCAGTGCGGGATGGTGTTGTTCAGTGCGGGATGGTGTTGTTCAGTGCGGCATGGTGTTGTTCAGTGCGGCATGGTGTTGTTCAGTGCGGCATGGTGTTGTTCAGTGCGGCATGGTGTTGTTCAGTGCGGCATGGTGTTGTTCAGTGCGGCATGGTGTTGTTCAGTGCGGCATGGTGTTGTTCAGTGCGGCATGGTGTTGTTCAGTGCGGCATAGTGTTGTTCAGTGCGGCATGGTGTTGTTCGGTGCGGCATGGTGTTGTTCGGTGCGGCATGGTGTTGTTCGGTGCGGCATGGTGTTGTTCAGTGCGGTATCGTGTTGTTCAGTGCGGTATTGTGTTGTTCAGTGCGGCATCGTGTTGTTCAGTGCGGTATCGTGTTGTTCAGTGCGGTATCGTGTTGTTCAGTGCGGTATCGTGTTGTTCAGTGCGGTATCGTTGTGTTGTTCGTATTGTGTTGTGTTGTTCGTTATGTGTTGTGTTGTTTGTATTGTGTTGTTGGTATTGTGTTGTGTTGTTCGTATTTTGTTGTGTTGTTCATATTGTGTTGAGTTGTTCATATTGTGTTGAGTTGTTCGTATTGTGTTGAGTTGTTCGTATTGTGTTGCCTCTAACACTTAGCTTCTAACACTTAGCCTCTAGCACATAGAAGGTAAATAAATAGGAAGGAAGGACTCACCGGTGACGTCGTCGCCCACGTCCAAGCGTTGTACTTTGTATTTTCATCCTTCTGACAGTGGAAAACATATAGCCAACAAACACCGTGGAACCTAAACGAATGAAAGAAAACTATCATTTGGCCACAACCAACATTCACAGATACAACACAATGTGACGTGCGGTGTTGAGGTTAAAGGTTGAGTGAAGGGCCCTCGTTTTAAACTACTTTTTTGAAAAGGAGTGGGAACAAGTAAGACGTATTTAATTTATTTATTGGGAAGTAGTAAGACTTATTAAATTTATTTAATCTACTTTTCTTCCCAGGCAAAATTTGATGTGCTGCAATTCCAAATTTCCAAAGTGAATGAAGGAATGAAATCCTTTAAATTATGATTTTGTATAAATACTAGGCATAAACACAAAATCTACGGCACAAAATGGGCAGACTTTACTTGTTTGAAAAGGACTGGTTACAAGACAGACTTTTTTAATTTATTTAATGGGAAGAAGACTTATTTAGTTTAATTGATCTATTTTTGTTCCCTGGCAAAATTCGATTTGCTGCAATTCCAAATTTCCAAAGTGAATGAAGGAATGAAGTCGTTTAAATTATGATTTTGTATAAATACTAGGCATAGACACAAAATCTACGGCACAAAACGGGCAGACTTTACTTGTTTGAAGAGGACTGGTTGCAAGACAGACTTTTCTGATTTATTTAATGGGAAGAAGACTTATTTAGTTTATTTAATCTCTTTTTGTTGCCTGGCAAAATTGGATTTGCTGAAATTGTATTTTGCCAAATCTTGACTTGAGACCTGATAGGAAGTATTAAACGCTCAGTTAAATCGATACAAGTTGGTAATAAGAGCGAGTAATGTTGGTTGAAGCGATGAATGAAGGTTAAAAGCAATTTAAATTATGACTTTGTATAAATACTAGATATTAACAGAACATCTACTGCGCAAAATGGGCAGAGTTTACTTGTTTGAGAAGGAGTGGCTTATTTAAGTCTAAGATTTATTTAATCTGTTTGTTCCCAGGCAAAATTGGATGTGATGCAAATCCAAATTTCACCACATGATGGTGCCAAATTTTGACTTCATAGGACATATTCAACACTTAACTATTATGTTCAAGGTAATCAGATTTGTTTATTATTCTAATGGCCTTTTCAAAACTATTCTGGATTACTACTTTGGATCTATTCTACATTACTTGGCAACAACATACTCTGTAACAGATTAGGCAGTATAATCACATATGTTAACTTATCGTGATGTGTTAAATCAATTACTGTTAGACATTATTATTCTGATAATCTACCAAATCTTTGAATTGAAGAATTTGTGATTTAATTAATAGCTTGTTGTTATGTTCAGGGTAATCAGACTTGTATATAATTCTAATGGCCTTCTTTTGAAAACTATTCTGAATTACAACTTTGGATCTTATATTACTTTGCAACAATATACTCGGTGACAGATTAGGCAGTATAATCACATATGTTAACTTCAGTGCCCACACTGTATTTATTTATGGTTATTTGTTAAATCAAGTACTGTTAGACATGAAATAGGAAGTGTTTAACATAAATGTTATGGCTACTCACCGTTGTAGCTCGCTCCTGGTCAATGATACGAGCCTCTTCTTGCAGTGGAAAACTTGCAGCCAACAAACACCGTGGAACCTAAAGGAATGAAATTAAACATTAACATTTCGCCTGGACCAATATTCACACGTACAACGCAACGCGGCTACACTTCTGCTAGCGCCTCAGCTACACGTTGATATTACAAACGTAAATCTCTTTAAACACAATGAGTGTTACTTACCGTGTACGCTGTAGACGGTCCAGTTGCAAGCAGAAAATAAAGATATTTCTGTTGATATTCGTCGTTGCTCAGTGGCTCACGGCCATCGCGCCAACAGATTTGAATTTTGGTGGAAGTTCAGCCAATTACGTCATATCCGCGGCACATGACTGCGACGTAATACCCGCTTATCTGAAACGGCAGTTAAAAGTAGAGTTACATCAAGTTTTCTTTTTTAATCAACGCAATCATTTACAACCGTTGACCAGAAAGAATCGTCGAAATTCGACGTTCCCCCCAAACGCCACACTCACTCGCTTTTCAGGGCAACAAAAGTACTTCTTTTTAAAAACGATGAGTTGTACTTACCGTGTACGCTCTGGACGGTCCAGTTGCAAGCAGAAAATAAAAATATTTCTCTCGTTAGTCGTATGTTACCATCCGCTGTGTCTTTGTCAACAGCGCCATTTTCCTACTTCCTGTTGCGAGCCACGCCCACGGATTTAAATTCTGGCGGAGGAGCCCGCCCATTGGCGTCGTTTTCGCGTATAGCAAATCCGATTGGTTGGGAAAGGGGCGCGGTTATGCAGCCGAGGGGTCCTGTGATCGGTGGGATGTAAAGTAGGCGTCGACGTCACGTCCGCGTCACGTGACCACGACGTGGCAGACGTCATATAGCAACCGCTGTTTTGTTTAGTAGACTTACAGTTGTTATGCATTGACATAATGGCGCACACTCCAAATAGATTTAAATAAATTAAATAATTCTTCTGCCCACTCCCTTTTAAACAAGTTAACTCTCCCCGCGGATTTGAATTCCGGCGGAAGTTCTTACAGTTGTTATGCGTTGACATAATGGCGCACTGGTTAGCATGTCCACCTCTTAAGCATGATGTTGCGGGTTCGACGCCTGATCAATGTTAGCATGGAGTGAGCTGAAGTGCATGGCGCTGAAGATTTGAATCTTTGAAATGCGCTGAGGTCTGACGTATCAGGCAGAATGGTTTGCCATCACGTTCAACAAAAAATAGAAACTTTCCCACTCTGATAAAAACGTCCTGTGTTCATCTACATATTTTCGTTTTGCTGTGCATCTTTTCCCTGCCATTTCGAGAGCCCAATTGACACTGATAGTTTACTGGAATGTGTTTGCCCATCCTACTTTGTGGAATTTCACCACATGCGCTTTTGACGAAAATACTAAATTGAACTCAAGTGAAGCCAACACGCACAACCACCCCCCCCCCCCCCCCCCCCCCCCCCCCCACACACACACACACACCTACACACACACAAATGTTGATATGAACATAAAAGAGCCGCATGCGGTTCGGGAGTTGCGGCTTGGCCAAACCTGTACTATACAACTTTATTTGTGTAAAATTTTCACAACAGCTGTCACACAAACAAAGCGGGAAAAACCGAAGACGTGCGTGTTCCGCCCACGCTGGATTTATTTGCACCTTTGAAAAGACACCGTATTGCCGCAGATGTGGCAAAGAGTACTTTTGGGCATCTGAGACGGAAGGATGTCCAAAGCATCACGTCACCTGCTCTGGTAGGAATGGTGGTGGGACGTTGAGGTCAACCGCTTTGGGGTTGGCTGAATCTTTGGTCGCAGGATGCCACACACTTGAAGACAGAAGCAGAAAAGCAGAGCTAAATGCAAAATGTACTCACCGGTGACTCCAATTTTTTCCCCCCCTGAAGAAATGGATGGACGGGTGGCCCCGGCTGGCCGGTGGGACTCTTGTTATTCTGACCCTTTTTAGTGCGCGTTTGGGGCAACAACCGTTTTTTTGTGGCGCTCTCTTCTGGTTCAAGAGTGCCCTGCATGTGAATTTGCCTTTCCTGCCTTCTGATTGGATGAGCGCCGGTGTGACGCGGTGCCTCTGTCACCGTGGCGGGGGGTATACGTCGGCATCGGAGCGTCTGCCAACGTCTGAGACCGGCTGGCAGTGTATCGGTCCAGTAATGCCAGACGAATGAGTGACTGAAGAATGTAGCTATTTTGTCTGAGAAAAAGGTGTGCTCATTGATAAGCTTACCTGTCCTTGTTGCTTCAGCGCTGACTCCAGATCTGCTACTCTGCTTTGATAGTGACCCATTTCTACTGTCATGTAACATGGGGGGAAGAGATGGTGCAAATGGTAAAACATGGATTGTTCACAGGAATAAATTGGCAGAGCTGAAATTCCAAATTTGTCCAAAAGATGGCGCCAGACCAAAACATGAGACCAAAAAAGGGGCCAAAATAAGCTAAGCAAGTTAAAATAGAAATAAAACAGGAACACGGTGTCGGATTGTGAGTCACGCATGGACGCACAAATGTGATTTTTACTTTTTGATTTCTTTGCTTGGCTAAAAATGTATTCTGTAACAGCTTAAAGCAATATTGTTAGTCAATTCGATCAAGGGACCCGTCACTATGAGAATAGTGGCGTGACATAAATTGTTTGGAGAAGCACAAATGTGATTTTTACTTCTTGATTTCTTTGCTTGGCTAAAAATTGATTCCCTCTTTCATGAACTGTGTTTTGCAATCGAATTGTTCTGGGATTGAATGATTTTATTAACACGGGTATCAGTGGGTGAAATTGTTCGGTTTCTGGAGTGATTAAGATTTGTAATTCTATTTCATGTTTCTTCAATAAATGTCTTGTGTATATTCATCTACTTTGTTGTGCGCTGATTTGTACTGAATGTACAATCGATGGTTCGGGGTTGATTTGACAATTTGATTAATGTGCGGGGGGTTATTATGGTATAACATAGGACCGTAATAAATAAAAGTAACATCAGACAATTTTAGAGAATTGAATAACTTTCGTAGTTATTTGAGACACGAGTGAATTTCAATCCGTTTGAAAGTTTGCTTCGTCTGAATAAATTAACGGAAGTGTTTGAATCGGATTATCGGTTTGGTGTAGAACTAAAAGTAATTTAATTATTTGAAGGGCGCAGGCCCGTTTCCCCTTTTGACGGGCCGCGTAAAAAGTAACTCCGAACATGTTAGAGAATTAAATAACTTTCGTAGATATTTAAGGGAAGAGTGATTATTGAAAGAGGTGCGTTTTACACTACCATCAGCTTTTCTCTGGTCTGAAAGGAGGAGGAGGGAGGCTCCTCCTCCTCCTTTCAGACCAGAGAACACCCGAGGCTGGGTGAGAACGGGGAGGCTGCGACCCGGTCGGGGGTTGCGGGAAGGGCCGCCACCTTGATCTCCTTCTCGGCGTCGTAGTCCTCTCCGCTGGTCTGGGCTAGCAGAGCGTAGGCTCGTTGCAGCGCTTGATATTCTTGCGTCAGCTGGCGGTAGCGAAGCTCCGCCTCCTCATGCACACACCAATGCAACACAGCACTAGTACCAGAATCAGTCAGACCGGCGACAAAGCACCCGCGACGCAAAGACGAGTCCGATTCCAGGCTGAAGAGGAATGTTTGGCGCCAATACGCTGGCAGAAATGGCGGGCTACCTCTTCGGGTTCCGTGTCGGGGGTTCTGTCGGTGTGAAAAGACAAGGACGATCCGTCCGAGTCCACCAACACGTCTTCGTCGTAGCCGTAAAATGTTTCGATGACCTGCGGGCGCGGAAGCAAACATCTCTCTGAACAAACTGAAGCGACACCTCACGATGAATCGACGAGAGGAACGATAGCGAGAAAAAGGCCATTTCATCTTGCGCAACACCAAGCAGCCGCAAACAAACAGACTCACCTTGCAGGACCTCACGCTTTGTTCCTCCTCAGAGATTCTCGACGTCGGTATCGTAGCAGCAAATCTCTCTCCTGTCGACACAAATAATCCGCCTTTGAGATTCTTTGGATGCAAAGGGAACGAACGGCTCCGGCGCAGAAACAAACGCGACTCACGATGACATTTCTGACATGAGCTCCTGTCTCCAGAGCCTGAAAAACCCGTCACCGGCGATGGTTGGAGGGACGCTCGTCTTTTCCAAAAGTGACAACTACAGGGTGTGTCAGGGTTTTCCAGATTATCTTTATCGTATGATTATGTTGCTTTGACTTTGACTGCAACCTGTAATAAATAATATTATTTATCCCTTATTTATCCCTATCGCTTATCCCTTCCTACACAAAGTCGTAAAACATCCCTTGCTATGTTTTGACTAGAGGTCAAGGGCTTTCTCTATTCAATCCACTCTTACACCCACCCTGTTTCTCTTAATAAAAATGCTCGTGCAGGAGCCGAGAGTCAGACTTCATTCGTACAACGGATGGACTCTCCACCTGCAGGTGTCCAAAAGAACTTACTTGTCTCCCGTGTGGTTCTTGCAAAATAAGTTGGAGCGAGCGCAACTCTAACAGGGTGCATTTTGCCACTAGCTGCCTACGGACAATGACGTCGCGCTCGCGGCTCATGGTTGACGGGCTGAGCAGCCGGGCGAGTCCGTCGTTTTCAGCGCACAGCGAGTGGCAAAGGCGCTGACAAAACGGGAGCTTTGAGCTGCTGAAAACGGCAAAACAAGTCTAAAGCGTGTTCAAACGCGTGCGCACAATGCTCCTGCTTGAAAGGTCGGAATTTAAGGGGCCAATTTTTTGGATGGCGGCCGCCGGCCAAGCTTTGGACGGAAAAGGTTTCCTGGCGACAGCGAGCGAGCGCGGCGCTGCCGTACGTGCACCGAGTCACCTGCCTGAAGACCTTGGACAAGTCGTCGATGATGTGCCGCTGCTCCACAACTTGAAGGAACTCCATTTCACCGTCCTGCTGGCCGCAACCGCGCTCCAGGTCATTGAGCGAACTAGGCCTTCTCTGTGGAACACAAATGCAGTGGACTCTGTTGGCACGCCGCCGTTGTCCGCGTCGACTTACCAAGCTTGCCATCTCCTCGTTCTCCTGGGTGACAAAGCGCACTTTGTTTTCAAGGCGACACAGCACCAGTGAGAGTTCTTCATTCTTCCTGCTCAGGCGTTTGTTTTTGTCCAGGAGTGGCAGAAACTGGCTTTCTGTTTCTCTCAGTCGCTTAAGCTGCAAGCATGAAGTGCGGGATGCGAAAGACGCACAACACGCGGGCCAGAACGTATCCATTCCTTTTGCATCGGTTTGAACGGAATCGTGGCTTTGGCTCCCAATAAAAGACATCTACCAGGCAACCGACTCGCCGCGCCGCTCAACTAATAAGCAAGCGCAATGGGTGCCTCGCTGGATGGCGCGCATCAAACGTAGCGCAAACCTTCAAGCGTGCCGTCAATAAATTACCAGTTCATTGCGCTCTTCAGAAAGCAGGGCGTTTCGATCCTCCAGTTTCCTGATGACTGCGCTGAGCTCAGCGATTTTCAGATGAAACCTTCGCGTGTCCCGATCCTCCTGAGACTGAAAACGCTCCGCAACACACACACACAACCACTCGTTCAAAGTTCAAAACTGTTTTTGTGCTACCTTCCTCCAGCAACGAACTAAGTCATGCGTACTGCAAGTGTGTGATGAGGTGGCTTACGCTATGAAGAGGATTGCTAGTAGCGCCGTTGACCCCACTTCCAGGGTAGTTTAGGCCCGCCCTTTGGGAATCCCTCAGGGCAGCGATCTGCTGCTCGGCAGCCTGAGTCTGCAGCTGAAGGCGGTGGACGTGGCCGGCCCCAGGGATTTATCCAAAACACTAACCGCTCTGTCTTTCAGCTTGATCTCATCCATCTGGATGTACAAACGGGGAGCGCTCAGGCAGGCGGGCAAACTCATTTGCCAGAATTGTGACAAAAACAAAGAGAGCAACCGGCCAATTTTTATCTTGAATCGACTAGAACACCATTGCTGTGACAAAAGCGAAGCGAGCAACCGGACGTTTTCTTCTTGTGAAATAGAATAGAATAGAATGCCTTAGGTGTCATTGCACTGCAGGTATACAACGAAATTGGGAACATAGCCACGCACCGCGCATCTGATCAGTCCTACCAGTCGGCGGATCTCCCTCTCGCAGTCTCTCTTGGTTCGGCTCAGCTCCTCCCGATGCTGGTGATGAGCCGATCGGAGCTCGGCCGCTCGGGACTGCCAGGCCTGCTGGGCCGCTGCCAGGGCTTCTTCCGCGCTCCTGGTGGAGGCGACACCGCTCGGTCTCCCGACACCGCCGCGTCTCCTCCACTTCCGCCAGCAAAGCGCCCCCGCTCCTCACCTGAGCAGACATTGCGCCACATCGGGCCGTTGAGACCGCAACGGAGCGCCGCGACGCTTACTGGGGACAAGCTACACAATACGGTAGCGGCCGCATCGGAGCCCGACGTGGCGTGCGGATAGTCAGACACGGATTGAGCGGATCACCTTGTCCATGGAGCCGTCCCTCAGGCTGAGGACCAAGGCATTCAGTCGCTGGATCTCTCCATCTTTGATTTTGATCACTCTCATCAGCTCCATTTCATGCTGCCGCAGTAATGTCTCCCTGGTAACGGCTAACTCTTTCTGCTTCTCCTCATGGAGTTTGCTTTTGAGTTCCGTCATGGCGGCGGTGGCACGGTGGTGCTCCGCCCGCAGGTCCTGACTTCTCTCTCTCTCCAGACAGCTGACCTGACATGACTTAGACAAACTTTATTGTCATCTTGTCTGCACATGGTGCATACAAAACGAAATTTCGTTGCACACGGCTTACAACAAAGTAGTGATATTGCAGTTGAATAGAAGTAACATATCCTATGAAAATATATATATATACATATACTGTATATATATATATATATTACAAATAAGTATAAAGTGCAGCAGTGCTAATTATGCAATAGTGCAAGTAGGCAAAACAGTATTCAAGAGTGTGCAGAGGAATGCTAAACCATGTATTAAACTTCTATTTAAAGGGTTTACACAAGTTCAGTAAAGTTGGTAGTGCGAGATAGTGCAAGATAGAGGTCCGTAGTGTCATAAAGTACAGATCTGTGAATGTGTGATGCAGAGTTCAGTTTAGAGCTCAACAGTTCTAATGTTCAACAGTCTGATGACAGCAGGGAAAAAGCTGTTGCAGAACCTGGTGGACCTGCAGCGGATTGTGCGAAACCTCTTCCCAGAGGGCAGCAGGGAGAACAGTCCATGGTGGGGGTGTGATGGGTCATTGATGATGTTACGGGCACGGGACATGCAGCGCTGAGATGAAATGTCCTGAATGGAGGGAAGAGGAGCCCCTATGATCCTCTCTGCTGTCCTCACCACTCTCCTCACGTTCTTCCAATCGGAGGCGGTGCAGCCTCCACACCACACAGAGAGTCAGCTTGTCAGAATGCTCTCTATGGTGCTCCTGTAGAACGTCCTCATGATGGGTGGGGGCAGGTGGTCTCTCCTCATCCTCCGCAGGAAGTACAAGCGCTTCTGTGCCCTCTTGATCAGTGCCGTAGTGTTCATAGTCCAGGTGAGGTCTTCTGTGATGTGGACCCCCAGGAATTTGGTGCTGCTGACCACCTCCACAGCTGAGCTGTTGATGATCAGTGGAGCGTGGTGAGGCTGGTTTTTCCTGAAGTCGACGATGATCTCCTTCATCTTCTCCACATTCAGGATCAGGCTGTTGTCTCTGCACCAGCCCACCAGCTGCTCCACCTCCTCTCTGTAGTCCAGGTCGTTGTTGTCTCTGATGAGCCCCACCACCGTTGTGTCGTCTGCGAACTTCACGATGTGATTGGTGGTGAACCTGGGGACGCAGTCGTGTGGCATCAGGGTGAACAGCAGGGGGCTCAGGACGCAGCCCTGAGGGGAGCCTGTGCTGAGGGTGATGACATCAGAGGTGTTCTGTCCGACCCGGACTGACTGAGGTCTGTTGGTGAGGAAGTCTAGCAGCCAGTTGCGAAGGGGGGTGTTGAAGCCCAGGTGTTCCAATTTTCCTACTAGATGCTGTGGGATGATGGTGTTAAACGCTGAGCTGAAGTCCAGGAACAGCATCCGAACATGGGTGTTCTTCTCCTCCAGGTGAGCCAGGCTCAGGTGAAGAACGGAGGAGATGGCGTCCTGAGTGGAGCGGTTTTGCCGGTCGGCAAACTGGAACGGGTCAAATAATGGGGGGAGTCTGGAAACGATGTGATCTTTAAGCAGCCTTTCGAAGCACTTCATCATGACCGGAGTCAGTGCAACAGGCCGGTAATCATTAAATGAGGTGATTTGAGGTTTCTTTGGCACCGGAATGATGGAGGCAGTCTTAAAGCACGCTGGCACTGTGGCTTGGCCCAGCGAGGTGTTAAAAATGTCTGTGATGACCCCAGCCAGCTGACTTGCACATTCCCTGAACACACGCCCAGGAATGTTGTCGGGGCCAGGGGCCTTACGGGGGTTGACTCTCCTCAGGGTCTTCAACACATCGGCGGAGTCAAGGCAGAGTACCTCCTCTTCCTGATGGGGGACAGTTTTAACTGCTGGAGTGCCGTTTAGTGCCTCGAACCTCCCAAAGAAGTTATTTAGACCATTTAGAAAGTCAGCATCAACTTCACCCACCGGGGGGGGGGGAGGGTGAGTTGTAGTCTGTAATCGCCCGTATGCCTTGCCACATACTCCTGGTGTTGTTGGCGTCGTGGAAACGATCCTGAATTTTTCGACTGTGGTCTCGCTTCGCTACCCTGATGGCACGGTTCAAGTTGGCTCTCGCTGTCCTCAGTGTCTCCTTGTCGCCAGACTTGAAGGCAGAGTTCCGCGCTCGTAGCGTTTGACGTACCTCCTCAGTCATCCAGGGTCGTTGGTTGCCCCGGGTGATGATATTCTTAGTGGTGCTGACGTCCTCGGTGCATTTGTTGACGTAGGCTGACACAGTCATGGCACACGCATGTCAAATCTACATCGGGGAAACTGGGAGGGAGGGAGGGAGGGAGGGCGGGAGGGAGGCAAGCAGGGAGGCAGGCAGGCAGGGAGGCAGGCAGGGAGGCAGGCAGGGAGGCAGGCAGGGAAGCAGGCAGGGAGGAAGGCAGTGTCTGTCTGTTGAGGTTTTCACCTTGTTCTTCTCCTGCTGAAGTTCTAACTGGACGTCCATCAGTTTGGCTCTCAGCTCGTCATTGGCGGCCTGAAAGGCGTCCGTTCGCTCCGCCTTGACCCGCCCTGCCGGAGCTCGTTTGGACATCTCTTACTCGAGTCTCGCCCGGTCGTCAGTCAGAGATCACAACATTTGTACCTGGAGAGCACAAACGCAGCGCTGTTTTCCACTGGCTTCGGACTCAACTTCAATCGGTACCGTAACGTACAACATCATAAACATAGATCTAGCTTGACTTATTCATTGAATAAATGCATTTGGTTCTTCAAAACTGCATCACGCAACATAGCGTGACCGAGACGGCCGTTATCCACCTGCGTGAAGTTATTTGGTGAAATGAATGAGATGTTTAAGACACCATCGTTCTGTCTCTATGTAGATGAAGGGAAATAATCGATTGCTGAAGGTCCAAAGGTGTTGTGATAAACAAATAAACATATTAGTGACATATTTGTGATAAACATATTAGGCAGGATAATCACATATGTTAACTTGACTGCCCACACTGTATTTATTTATGGTTATTTGTTAAATCGAGTACTGTTAGACATGAAATAGGAAGTGTTTAACATAAATGGACGACGAAAGGGGTACTCACCATTGTAGCTCCTGCTGGTCAATGATACGAGCTTCTTCTTGCAGTGGAAAACATACAGCCAACAAACACCGTGGAACCTAAAGGAAGGAAATTAAACATTAACATTTAGCCTCAACCAACATTCACAGATACAACGCAACGCAAACTACACAAACGTAAATCTTTTTAAACACAATGAGTTGTACTTACCGTGTACGCTCTAGACGGTCCACTTGCAAGCAGAAAATAAAGATATTTCTGTTGATAATCGTCGTGTTTGTATCCGTTGTCTCGCTCAAGGCCATTGCGCCCACAGATTTGAATTTTGGGGAGAGTTCAGCCTATTGACGTCATTTCCGCGGTGTAATACCCGCATATCTGAAACGGCAAAGTTAAGAGTAGAGTTAAATAAAGTTTTTAATCAACGCAATAATTTACAAACGTTGACCAGTCGAAATAATCGTCGAAATTTGGCGTCTGTGGCTGGAAGCAGACGCCGAGTTCGACGTTCCTCCCAAATGCCACACTCCCTCGCTTTTCAGGGCTACAAAAAAAACCATATTTTTCAAAACAATGAGTTGTAATTACCTTGTACGCTCTAGACGGTCAAGTTGCAAGCTGAAAACAAAAATATTTGTCTTGTTAGTCGTCGTGTTACTAACCGCTGTGTCTTGTTTGCCAGCATTGCCGCTTTCCTACTTCCTGTTGCAAGCCACGCCCACGGATTATAATTTTGCCGTGAGTTCCGCCTATTGACGTCATGTCCGCGTCGCATGACTGCGACGTAATATTATCTAAAACTGTTTGTGCGGCATGGTGTTGTTCTGTGCGGTATTGTGTTATTCTGTGCGGCGTCGTGTTGTTCTGTGCGGCGTAGTGTTGTTCAGTGCGGCGGCGTGTTGTTCAGTGCGGCATGTTGTTGTTCGGTGCGGCATGTTGTTGTTCAGTGCGGCATGGTGTTGTTCACTGCGGCATGGTGTTATTCAGTGCGGCATGGTGTTGTTCAGTGCGGCATGGTGTTGTTCAGTGCGGCATGGTGTTGTTCAGTGCGGGATGGTGTTGTTCAGTGCGGCATGGTGTTGTTCAGTGCGGCATGGTGTTGTTCAGTGCGGCATGGTGTTGTTCAGTGCGGCATGGTGTTGTTCAGTGCGGCATGGTGTTGTTCAGTGCGGCGTAATATTGTTCAGTGCGGCGTAATGTTGTTCAGTGGGGCATGGTGTTGTTCAGTGCGGCATGGTGTTGTTCAGTGCGGCATGGTGTTGTTCAGTGCGACATGATGTTGTTCAGTGCGGCATAATGTTGTTCAGTGCGGCATAATGTTGTTCAGTGCGGCATAATGTTGTTCAGTGCGGCATAATGTTGTTCAGTGCGGCATAATGTTGTTCAGTGCGGCATAATGTTGTTCAGTGCGGCATGGTGTTGTTCAGTGCGGGATGGTGTTGTTCAGTGCGGCATGGTGTTGTTCAGTGCGGCATAGTGTTGTTCAGTGCGGCATGGTGTTGTTCAGTGCGGCATGGTGTTGTTCAGTGCGGCATGGTGTTGTTCAGTGCGGGATGGTGTTGTTCAGTGCGGCATGGTGTTCAGTGCGGCATAATGTTGTTCAGTGCGGCATAATGTTGTTCAGTGCGGCATGGTGTTGTTCAGTGCGGCATAATGTTGTTCAGTGCGGCATAATGTTGTTCAGTGCGGTATATTGTTGTTCAGTGGGGCATAATGTTGTTCAGTGCGGCATGGTGTTGTTCAGTGCGGTATATTGTTGTTCAGTGGGGCATAATGTTGTTCAGTGCGGCATGGTGTTGTTCAGTGCGGGATGGTGTTATTCAGTGCGGCATGGTGTTGTTCAGTGCGGCATGGTGTTGTTCAGTGCGGCATGGTGTTGTTCAGTGCGGCATGGTGTTGTTCAGTGCGGCATTGTGTTGTTCAGTGCGGCATTGTGTTGTTCAGTGCGGCATAATGTTGTTCAGTGCGGCATAATGTTGTTCAGTGCGGTATATTGTTGTTCAGTGGGGCATAATGTTGTTCAGTGCGGCATAATGTTGTTCAGTGCGGCATAATGTTGTTCAGTGCGGTATATTGTTGTTCAGTGGGGCATAATGTTGTTCAGTGCGGCATGGTGTTGTTCAGTGCGGGATGGTGTTATTCAGTGCGGCATGGTGTTGTTCAGTGCGGCATGGTGTTGTTCAGTGCGGCATGGTGTTGTTCAGTGCGGCATTGTGTTGTTCAGTGCGGCATTGTGTTGTTCAGTGCGGCATGGTGTAGTTCAGTGCGGCATGGTGTAGTTCAGTGCGGCATGGTGTTGTTCAGTGCGGCATGGTGTTGTTCAGTGCGGAATGGTGTTGTTCAGTGCGGCATGGTGTTGTTCAGTGCGGCATGGTGTTGTTCAGTGCGGCATGGTGTTGTTCAGTGCGGCATGGTGTTGTTCAGTGCGGCATGGTGTAGTTCAGTGCGGCATGGTGTAGTTCAGTGCGGCATGGTGTTGTTCAGTGCGGCATGGTGTTGTTCAGTGCGTGATGGTGTTGTTCAGTGCGGGATGGTGTTGTTCAGTGCGGGATGGTGTTGTTCAGTTTGGCATGGTGTTGTTCAGTGCGGCATGGTGTTGTTCAGTGCCGCATGGTGTTGTTCAGTGCGGGATGGTGTTGTTCAGTGCGGGATGGTGTTGTTCAGTGCGGGATGGTGTTGTTCAGTGCGGGATGGTGTTGTTCAGTGCGGGATGGTGTTGTTCAGTGCGGCATGGTGTTGTTCAGTGCGGCATGGTGTTGTTCAGTGCGGGATGGTGTTGTTCAGTGCGGGATGGTGTTGTTCAGTGCGGGATGGTGTTGTTCAGTGCGGCATGGTGTTGTTCAGTGCGGCATGGTGTTGTTCGGCATGGTGTTGTTCAGTGCGGCATGGTGTTGTTCAGTGCGGCATGGTGTTGTTCAGTGCGGGATGGTGTTCAGTGCGGGATGGTGTTGTTCAGTGCGGGATGGTGTTGTTCAGTGCGGCATGGTGTTGTTCAGTGCGGCATGGTGTTGTTCAGTGCGGCATAATGTTGTTCAGTGCGGCATGGTGTTGTTCAGTGCGGCATGGTGTTGTTTAGTGCGGCGTCGTGTTGTTCAGTGCAGCATGGTGTTCAGTGCGGAATGGTGTTTTTCAGTGCGGCATGGTGTTGTTCAGTGCGGGATGGTGTTGTTCAGTGCGGCATGGTGTTGTTCAGTGCGGCATGGTGTTGTTCAGTGCGGCATGGTGTTGTTCAGTGCGGCATGGTGTTGTTCAGTGCGGCATGGTGTTGTTCAGTGCGGCATGGTGTTGTTCAGTGCGGCATGGTGTTGTTCAGTGCGGCATGGTGTTGTTCAGTGCGGCATGGTGTTGTTCAGTGCGGCATGGTGTTGTTCAGTGCGGCGTAATATTGTTCAGTGCGGCGTAATGTTGTTCAGTGGGGCATGGTGTTGTTCAGTGCGGCATGGTGTTGTTCAGTGCGGCATGGTGTTGTTCAGTGCGACATGATGTTGTTCAGTGCGGCATAATGTTGTTCAGTGCGGCATAATGTTGTTCAGTGCGGCATAATGTTGTTCAGTGCGGCATAATGTTGTTCAGTGCGGCATAATGTTGTTCAGTGCGGCATGGTGTTGTTCAGTGCGGGATGGTGTTGTTCAGTGCGGCATGGTGTTGTTCAGTGCGGCATAGTGTTGTTCAGTGCGGCATGGTGTTGTTCAGTGCGGCATGGTGTTGTTCAGTGCGGCATGGTGTTGTTCAGTGCGGGATGGTGTTGTTCAGTGCGGCATGGTGTTCAGTGCGGCATAATGTTGTTCAGTGCGGCATAATGTTGTTCAGTGCGGCATGGTGTTGTTCAGTGCGGCATAATGTTGTTCAGTGCGGCATAATGTTGTTCAGTGCGGTATATTGTTGTTCAGTGGGGCATAATGTTGTTCAGTGCGGCATGGTGTTGTTCAGTGCGGGATGGTGTTATTCAGTGCGGCATGGTGTTGTTCAGTGCGGCATGGTGTTGTTCAGTGCGGCATGGTGTTGTTCAGTGCGGCATTGTGTTGTTCAGTGCGGCATTGTGTTGTTCAGTGCGGCATGGTGTAGTTCAGTGCGGCATGGTGTAGTTCAGTGCGGCATGGTGTTGTTCAGTGCGGCATGGTGTTGTTCAGTGCGGAATGGTGTTGTTCAGTGCGGCATGGTGTTGTTCAGTGCGGCATGGTGTTGTTCAGTGCGGCATTGTGTTGTTCAGTGCGGCATGGTGTTGTTCAGTGCGGCATGGTGTAGTTCAGTGCGGCATGGTGTAGTTCAGTGCGGCATGGTGTTGTTCAGTGCGGCATGGTGTTGTTCAGTGCGTGATGGTGTTGTTCAGTGCGGGATGGTGTTGTTCAGTGCGGGATGGTGTTGTTCAGTTTGGCATGGTGTTGTTCAGTGCGGCATGGTGTTGTTCAGTGCCGCATGGTGTTGTTCAGTGCCGCATGGTGTTGTTCAGTGCGGGATGGTGTTGTTCAGTGCGGGATGGTGTTGTTCAGTGCGGGATGGTGTTGTTCAGTGCGGGATGGTGTTGTTCAGTGCGGGATGGTGTTGTTCAGTGCGGCATGGTGTTGTTCAGTGCGGCATGGTGTTGTTCAGTGCGGGATGGTGTTGTTCAGTGCGGGATGGTGTTGTTCAGTGCGGGATGGTGTTGTTCAGTGCGGCATGGTGTTGTTCAGTGCGGCATGGTGTTGTTCAGTGCGGCATGGTGTTGTTCGGCATGGTGTTGTTCAGTGCGGCATGGTGTTGTTCAGTGCGGCATGGTGTTGTTCAGTGCGGGATGGTGTTCAGTGCGGGATGGTGTTGTTCAGTGCGGGATGGTGTTGTTCAGTGCGGCATGGTGTTGTTCAGTGCGGCATGGTGTTGTTTAGTGCGGCGTCGTGTTGTTCAGTGCAGCATGGTGTTCAGTGCGGAATGGTGTTTTTCAGTGCGGCATGGTGTTGTTCAGTGCGGCATGGTGTTGTTAAGTGCGGCATGGTGTTGTTCAGTGCGGCGTAATGTTGTTCAGTGGGGCATGGTGTTGTTCAGTGCGGCATGGTGTTGTTCAGTGCGGCATGGTGTTGTTCAGTGCGGCATGGTGTTGTTCAGTGCGGCATGGTGCTGTTCAGTGCGGCATGGTGCTGTTCAGTGCGGCATGGTGTTGTTCAGTGCGGCATGGTGTTGTTCAGTGCGGCATGGTGTTGTTCAGTGCGGCATGGTGTTGTTCAGTGCGGCATGGTGTTGTTCAGTGCGGCATGGTGTTGTTCAGTGCGGCATGGTGTTGTTCAGTGCGGCATGGTGTTTTTCAGTGCGGCATAATGTTGTTCAGTGCGGCATAATGTTGTTCAGTGCGGCATAATGTTGTTCAGTGCGGCATAATGTTGTTCAGTGCGGGATGGTGTTGTTCAGTGCGGCATGGTTTTGTTCAGTGCGGCATGGTGTTGTTCAGTGCGGCATGGTGTTGTTCAGTGCGGCATGGTGTTGTTCAGTGCGGCATGGTGTTGTTCAGTGCGGCATGGTGTTGTTCAGTGCGGCATAATGTTGTTCAGTGCGGGATGGTGTTGTTCAGTGCGGCATAATGTTGTTCAGTGCGGCATAATGTTGTTCAGTGCGGCATGGTGTCTTTCAGTGCGGCATAATGTTGTTCAGTGCGGCATAATGTTGTTCAGTGCGGTATAATGTTGTTCAGTGCTGCATGGTGTTGTTCAGTGCGGCATGGTGTTCAGTGCGGCATGGTGTTGTTCAGTGCGGCATGGTGTTGTTCAGTGCGGCATGGTGTTGTTCAGTGCGGCATGGTGTTGTTCAGTGCGGCATGGTGTTGTTCAGTGCGGCATGGTGTTGTTCAATGCGGCATGGTGTTGTTCAGTGCGGCATGGTGTTGTTCAGTGCGGCATGGTGTTGTTCAGTGCGGCATGGTGTAGTTCAGTCCTGCATGGTGTTGTTCAGTGCGGCATGGTGTAGTTCAGTGCGGCATGGTGTTGTTCAGTGCGGGATGGTGTTGTTCAGTGCGGCATGGTGTTGTTCAGTGCGGCATGGTGTTGTTCAGTGCGACATGATGTTGTTCAGTGCGGCATGATGTTGTTCAGTGCGGCATAATGTTGTTCAGTGCGGCATAATGTTGTTCAGTGCGGGATGGTGTTGTTCAGTGCGGCATGGTGTTGTTCAGTGCGGCATGGTGTTGTTCAGTGCGGCATGGTGTTGTTCAGTGCGGCATGGTGTTGTTCAGTGCGGCATGGTGTTGTTCAGTGCGGCATGGTGTTGTTCAGCTCGGGATGGTGTTGTTCAGTGCGGGATGGTGTTGTTCAGTGCGGGATGGTGTTGTTCAGTGCGGGATGGTGTTGTTCAGTGCGGCATGGTGTTGTTCAGTGCGGCATGGTGTTGTTCAGTGCGGCATGGTGTTGTTCAGTGCGGCATGGTGTTGTTCAGTGCGGCATGGTGTTGTTCAGTGCGGCATGGTGTTGTTCAGTGCGGGATGGTGTTCAGTGCGGGATGGTGTTGTTCAGTGCGGGATGGTGTTGTTCAGTGCGGCATGGTGTTGTTCAGTGCGGCATGGTGTTGTTCAGTGCGGCATAATGTTGTTCAGTGCGGCATGGTGTTGTTCAGTGCGGCATGGTGTTGTTTAGTGCGGCGTCGTGTTGTTCAGTGCAGCATGGTGTTCAGTGCGGAATGGTGTTTTTCAGTGCGGCATGGTGTTGTTCAGTGCGGCATGGTGTTGTTAAGTGCGGCATGGTGTTGTTCAGTGCGGCGTAATGTTGTTCAGTGGGGCATGGTGTTGTTCAGTGCGGCATGGTGTTGTTCAGTGCGGCATGGTGTTGTTCAGTGCGGCATGGTGTTGTTCAGTGCGGCATGGTGCTGTTCAGTGCGGCATGGTGCTGTTCAGTGCGGCATGGTGTTGTTCAGTGCGGCATGGTGTTGTTCAGTGCGGCATGGTGTTGTTCAGTGCGGCGTAATGTTGTTCAGTGCGGCGTAATGTTGTTCAGTGGGGCATGGTGTTGTTCAGTGCGGCATGGTGTTGTTCAGTGCGGCATGGTGTTGTTCAGTGCGGCATGGTGCTGTTCAGTGCGTTGACCAGTCGAAATAATCGTCGAAATTTGGCGTCTGTGGCTGGAAGCAGACGCCGAGTTCGACGTTCCTCCCAAATGCCACACTCCCTCGCTTTTCAGGGCTACAAAAAAAAACATATTTTTCAAAACAATGAGTTGTAATTACCTTGTACGCTCTAGACGGTCAAGTTGCAAGCTGAAAACAAAAATATTTGTCTTGTTAGTCGTCGTGTTACTAACCGCTGTGTCTTGTTTGCCAGCATTGCCGCTTTCCTACTTCCTGTTGCAAGCCACGCCCACGGATTATAATTTTGCCGTGAGTTCCGCCTATTGACGTCATGTCCGCGTCGCATGACTGCGACGTAATATTATCTAAAACTGTTTGTGCGGCATGGTGTTGTTCTGTGCGGTATTGTGTTATTCTGTGCGGCGTCGTGTTGTTCTGTGCGGCGTAGTGTTGTTCAGTGCGGCGGCGTGTTGTTCAGTGCGGCATGTTGTTGTTCGGTGCGGCATGTTGTTGTTCAGTGCGGCATGGTGTTGTTCACTGCGGCATGGTGTTATTCAGTGCGGCATGGTGTTGTTCAGTGCGGCATGGTGTTGTTCAGTGCGGCATGGTGTTGTTCAGTGCGGGATGGTGTTGTTCAGTGCGGCATGGTGTTGTTCAGTGCGGCATGGTGTTGTTCAGTGCGGCATGGTGTTGTTCAGTGCGGCATGGTGTTGTTCAGTGCGGCATGGTGTTGGTCAGTGCGGCGTAATATTGTTCAGTGTGGCGTAATGTTGTTCAGTGGGGCATGGTGTTGTTCAGTGCGGCATGGTGTTGTTCAGTGTGGCATGGTGTTGTTCAGTGCGACATGATGTTGTTCAGTGCGGCATAATGTTGTTCAGTGCGGCATAATGTTGTTCAGTGCGGCATAATGTTGTTCAGTGCGGCATAATGTTGTTCAGTGCGGCATAATGTTGTTCAGTGCGGCATGGTGTTGTTCAGTGCGGGATGGTGTTGTTCAGTGCGGCATGGTGTTGTTCAGTGCGGCATAGTGTTGTTCAGTGCAGCATGGTGTTGTTCAGTGCGGCATGGTGTTGTTCAGTGCGGCATGGTGTTGTTCAGTGCGGGATGGTGTTGTTCAGTGCGGCATGGTGTTCAGTGCGGCATAATGTTGTTCAGTGCGGCATAATGTTGTTCAGTGCGGCATGGTGTTGTTCAGTGCGGCATAATGTTGTTCAGTGCGGCATAATGTTGTTCAGTGCGGTATATTGTTGTTCAGTGGGGCATAATGTTGTTCAGTGCGGCATGGTGTTGTTCAGTGCGGGATGGTGTTGTTCAGTGCGGCATGGTGTTGTTCAGTGCGGCATGGTGTTGTTCAGTGCGGCATGGTGTTGTTCAGTGCGGCATTGTGTTGTTCAGTGCGGCATGGTGTTGTTCAGTGCGGCATGGTGTTGTTCAGTGCGGCATGGTGTAGTTCAGTGCGGCATGGTGTAGTTCAGTGCGGCATGGTGTTGTTCAGTGCGGCATGGTGTTGTTCAGTGCGGCATGGTGTTGTTCAGTGCCGCATGGTGTTGTTCAGTGCCGCATGGTGTTGTTCAGTGCGGGATGGTGTTGTTCAGTGCGGGATGGTGTTGTTCAGTGCGGGATGGTGTTGTTCAGTGCCGCATGGTGTTGTTCAGTGCGGGATGGTGTTGTTCAGTGCGGCATGGTGTTGTTCAGTGCGGCATGGTGTTGTTCAGTGCGGGATGGTGTTGTTCAGTGCGGGATGGTGTTGTTCAGTGCGGGATGGTGTTGTTCAGTGCGGCATGGTGTTGTTCAGTGCGGCATGGTGTTGTTCGGCATGGTGTTGTTCAGTGCGGCATGGTGTTGTTCAGTGCGGCATGGTGTTGTTCAGTGCGGGATGGTGTTCAGTGCGGGATGGTGTTGTTCAGTGCGGGATGGTGTTGTTCAGTGCGGCATGGTGTTGTTCAGTGCGGCATGGTGTTGTTCAGTGCGGCATAATGTTGTTCAGTGCGGCATGGTGTTGTTCAGTGCGGCATGGTGTTGTTTAGTGCGGCATCGTGTTGTTCAGTGCAGCATGGTGTTCAGTGCGGAATGGTGTTGTTCAGTGCGGCATGGTGTTGTTCAGTGCGGCATGGTGTTGTTAAGTGCGGCATGGTGTTGTTCAGTGCGGCGTAATGTTGTTCAGTGGGGCATGGTGTTGTTCAGTGCGGCATGGTGTTGTTCAGTGCGGCATGGTGTTGTTCAGTGCGGCATGGTGTTGTTCAGTGCGGCATGGTGCTGTTCAGTGCGGCATGGTGCTGTTCAGTGCGGCATGGTGTTGTTCAGTGCGGCATGGTGTTGTTCAGTGCGGCATGGTGTTGTTCAGTGCGGCATGGTGTTGTTCAGTGCGGCATGGTGTTGTTCAGTGCGGCATGGTGTTGTTCAGTGCGGCATGGTGTTTTTCAGTGCGGCATAATGTTGTTCAGTGCGGCATAATGTTGTTCAGTGCGGCATAATGTTGTTCAGTGCGGCATAATGTTGTTCAGTGCGGCATAATGTTGTTCAGTGCGGGATGGTGTTGTTCAGTGCGGCATGGTTTTGTTCAGTGCGGCATGGTGTTGTTCAGTGCGGCATGGTGTTGTTCAGTGCGGCATGGTGTTGTTCAGTGCGGCATGGTGTTGTTCAGTGCGGCATGGTGTTGTTCAGTGCGGCATGGTGTTGTTCAGTGCAGCATGGTGTTGTTCAGTGCGGGATGGTGTTGTTCAGTGCGGGATGGTGTTGTTCAGTGCGGCATAATGTTGTTCAGTGCGGCATGGTGTTGTTCAGTGCGGCATAATGTTGTTCAGTGCGGCATAATGTTGTTCAGTGCGGTATAATGTTGTTCAGTGCTGCATGGTGTTGTTCAGTGCGGCATGGTGTTGTTCAGTGCGGCATGGTGTTGTTCAGTGCGGCATGGTGTTGTTCAGTGCGGCATGGTGTTGTTCAGTGCGGCATGGTGTTGTTCAGTGCGGCATGGTGTTGTTCAGTGCGGCATGGTGTTGTTCAGTGCGGCATGGTGTTGTTCAGTGCGGCATGGTGTTGTTCAGTGCGGCATGGTGTTGTTCAGTGCGGCATGGTGTTGTTCAGTGCGGCGTCGTGTTGTTCAGTGCAGCATGGTGTTGTTCAGTGCGGAATGGTGTTGTTCAGTGCGGCATGGTGTTGTTCAGTGCGGCATGGTGTTGTTCAGTGCGGCATGGTGTTGTTCAGTGCGGCATGGTGTTGTTCAGTGTGGCGTAATGTTGTTCAGTGGGGCATGGTGTTGTTCAGTGCGGCATGGTGTTGTTCAGTGGGGCATAATGTTGTTCAGTGCGGCATGGTGTTGTTCAGTGCGGGATGGTGTTGTTCAGTGCGGCATGGTGTTGTTCAGTGCGGCATGGTGTTGTTCAGTGCGGCATGGTGTTGTTCAGTGCGGCATGGTGTTGTTCAGTGCGGCATGGTGTTGTTCAGTGCGGAATGGTGTTGTTCAGTGCGGAATGGTGTTGTTCAGTGCGGCATGGTGTTGTTCAGTGCGGCATGGTGTTGTTCAGTGCGGCATTGTGTTGTTCAGTGCGGCATGGTGTTGTTCAGTGCGGCATGGTGTAGTTCAGTGCGGCATGGTGTAGTTCAGTGCGGCATGGTGTTGTTCAGTGCGGCATGGTGTTGTTCAGTGCGTGATGGTGTTGTTCAGTGCGGGATGGTGTTGTTCAGTGCGGGATGGTGTTGTTCAGTTTGGCATGGTGTTGTTCAGTGCGGCATGGTGTTGTTCAGTGCGGCATGGTGTTGTTCAGTGCGGCATGGTGTTGTTCAGTGCGGCATGGTGTTGTTCAGTGCGGCATGGTGTTGTTCAGTGCGGCATGGTGTTGTTCAGTGCGGCGTCGTGTTGTTCAGTGCGGCATGGTGTTGTTCAGTGCGGCATGGTGTTGTTCAGTGCGGCATGGTGTTGTTCAGTGCGGCGTGGTGTTGTTCAGTGCGGCATGGTGTTGTTCAGTGCGGCGTCGTGTTGTTCAGTGCAGCATGGTGTTGTTCAGTGCGGAATGGTGTTCTTCAGTGCGGCATGGTGTTGTTCAGTGCGGCATGGTGTTGTTCAGTGCGGCATGGTGTTGTTCAGTGTGGCGTAATGTTGTTCAGTGGGGCATGGTGTTGTTCAGTGCGGCATGGTGTTGTTCAGTGGGGCATAATGTTGTTCAGTGCGGCATGGTGTTGTTCAGTGCGGGATGGTGTTGTTCAGTGCGGCATGGTGTTGTTCAGTGCGGCATGGTGTTGTTCAGTGCGGCATGGTGTTGTTCAGTGCGGCATGGTGTTGTTCAGTGCGGCATTGTGTTGTTCAGTGCGGCATGGTGTTGTTCAGTGCGGCATGGTGTTGTTCAGTGCGGGATGGTGTTGTTCAGTGCGGGATGGTGTTGTTCAGTGCGGGATGGTGTTGTTCAGTGCGGGATGGTGTTGTTCAGTGCGGCATGGTGTTGTTCAGTGCGGCATGGTGTTGTTCAGTGCGGCATGGTGTTGTTCAGTGCGGCATGGTGTTGTTCAGTGCGGCATGGTGTTGTTCAGTGCGGCATGGTGTTGTTCAGTGCGGCATGGTGTTGTTCAGTGCGGCATGGTGTTGTTCAGTGCGGCATAGTGTTGTTCAGTGCGGCATGGTGTTGTTCGGTGCGGCATGGTGTTGTTCGGTGCGGCATGGTGTTGTTCGGTGCGGCATGGTGTTGTTCAGTGCGGTATCGTGTTGTTCAGTGCGGTATTGTGTTGTTCAGTGCGGCATCGTGTTGTTCAGTGCGGTATCGTGTTGTTCAGTGCGGTATCGTGTTGTTCAGTGCGGTATCGTGTTGTTCAGTGCGGTATCGTTGTGTTGTTCGTATTGTGTTGTGTTGTTCGTTATGTGTTGTGTTGTTTGTATTGTGTTGTTGGTATTGTGTTGTGTTGTTCGTATTTTGTTGTGTTGTTCATATTGTGTTGAGTTGTTCATATTGTGTTGAGTTGTTCGTATTGTGTTGAGTTGTTCGTATTGTGTTGCCTCTAACACTTAGCTTCTAACACTTAGCCTCTAGCACATAGAAGGTAAATAAATAGGAAGGAAGGACTCACCGGTGACGTCGTCGCCCACGTCCAAGCGTTGTACTTTGTATTTTCATCCTTCTGACAGTGGAAAACATATAGCCAACAAACACCGTGGAACCTAAACGAATGAAAGAAAACTATCATTTGGCCACAACCAACATTCACAGATACAACACAATGTGACGTGCGGTGTTGAGGTTAAAGGTTGAGTGAAGGGCCCTCGTTTTAAACTACTTTTTTGAAAAGGAGTGGGAACAAGTAAGACGTATTTAATTTATTTATTGGGAAGTAGTAAGACTTATTAAATTTATTTAATCTACTTTTCTTCCCAGGCAAAATTTGATGTGCTGCAATTCCAAATTTCCAAAGTGAATGAAGGAATGAAATCCTTTAAATTATGATTTTGTATAAATACTAGGCATAAACACAAAATCTACGGCACAAAATGGGCAGACTTTACTTGTTTGAAAAGGACTGGTTACAAGACAGACTTTTTTAATTTATTTAATGGGAAGAAGACTTATTTAGTTTAATTGATCTATTTTTGTTCCCTGGCAAAATTCGATTTGCTGCAATTCCAAATTTCCAAAGTGAATGAAGGAATGAAGTCGTTTAAATTATGATTTTGTATAAATACTAGGCATAGACACAAAATCTACGGCACAAAACGGGCAGACTTTACTTGTTTGAAGAGGACTGGTTGCAAGACAGACTTTTCTGATTTATTTAATGGGAAGAAGACTTATTTAGTTTATTTAATCTCTTTTTGTTGCCTGGCAAAATTGGATTTGCTGAAATTGTATTTTGCCAAATCTTGACTTGAGACCTGATAGGAAGTATTAAACGCTCAGTTAAATCGATACAAGTTGGTAATAAGAGCGAGTAATGTTGGTTGAAGCGATGAATGAAGGTTAAAAGCAATTTAAATTATGACTTTGTATAAATACTAGATATTAACAGAACATCTACTGCGCAAAATGGGCAGAGTTTACTTGTTTGAGAAGGAGTGGCTTATTTAAGTCTAAGATTTATTTAATCTGTTTGTTCCCAGGCAAAATTGGATGTGATGCAAATCCAAATTTCACCACATGATGGTGCCAAATTTTGACTTCATAGGACATATTCAACACTTAACTATTATGTTCAAGGTAATCAGATTTGTTTATTATTCTAATGGCCTTTTCAAAACTATTCTGGATTACTACTTTGGATCTATTCTACATTACTTGGCAACAACATACTCTGTAACAGATTAGGCAGTATAATCACATATGTTAACTTATCGTGATGTGTTAAATCAATTACTGTTAGACATTATTATTCTGATAATCTACCAAATCTTTGAATTGAAGAATTTGTGATTTAATTAATAGCTTGTTGTTATGTTCAGGGTAATCAGACTTGTATATAATTCTAATGGCCTTCTTTTGAAAACTATTCTGAATTACAACTTTGGATCTTATATTACTTTGCAACAATATACTCGGTGACAGATTAGGCAGTATAATCACATATGTTAACTTCAGTGCCCACACTGTATTTATTTATGGTTATTTGTTAAATCAAGTACTGTTAGACATGAAATAGGAAGTGTTTAACATAAATGTTATGGCTACTCACCGTTGTAGCTCGCTCCTGGTCAATGATACGAGCCTCTTCTTGCAGTGGAAAACTTGCAGCCAACAAACACCGTGGAACCTAAAGGAATGAAATTAAACATTAACATTTCGCCTGGACCAATATTCACACGTACAACGCAACGCGGCTACACTTCTGCTAGCGCCTCAGCTACACGTTGATATTACAAACGTAAATCTCTTTAAACACAATGAGTGTTACTTACCGTGTACGCTGTAGACGGTCCAGTTGCAAGCAGAAAATAAAGATATTTCTGTTGATATTCGTCGTTGCTCAGTGGCTCACGGCCATCGCGCCAACAGATTTGAATTTTGGTGGAAGTTCAGCCAATTACGTCATATCCGCGGCACATGACTGCGACGTAATACCCGCTTATCTGAAACGGCAGTTAAAAGTAGAGTTACATCAAGTTTTCTTTTTTAATCAACGCAATCATTTACAACCGTTGACCAGAAAGAATCGTCGAAATTCGACGTTCCCCCCAAACGCCACACTCACTCGCTTTTCAGGGCAACAAAAGTACTTCTTTTTAAAAACGATGAGTTGTACTTACCGTGTACGCTCTGGACGGTCCAGTTGCAAGCAGAAAATAAAAATATTTCTCTCGTTAGTCGTATGTTACCATCCGCTGTGTCTTTGTCAACAGCGCCATTTTCCTACTTCCTGTTGCGAGCCACGCCCACGGATTTAAATTCTGGCGGAGGAGCCCGCCCATTGGCGTCGTTTTCGCGTATAGCAAATCCGATTGGTTGGGAAAGGGGCGCGGTTATGCAGCCGAGGGGTCCTGTGATCGGTGGGATGTAAAGTAGGCGTCGACGTCACGTCCGCGTCACGTGACCACGACGTGGCAGACGTCATATAGCAACCGCTGTTTTGTTTAGTAGACTTACAGTTGTTATGCATTGACATAATGGCGCACACTCCAAATAGATTTAAATAAATTAAATAATTCTTCTGCCCACTCCCTTTTAAACAAGTTAACTCTCCCCGCGGATTTGAATTCCGGCGGAAGTTCTTACAGTTGTTATGCGTTGACATAATGGCGCACTGGTTAGCATGTCCACCTCTTAAGCATGATGTTGCGGGTTCGACGCCTGATCAATGTTAGCATGGAGTGAGCTGAAGTGCATGGCGCTGAAGATTTGAATCTTTGAAATGCGCTGAGGTCTGACGTATCAGGCAGAATGGTTTGCCATCACGTTCAACAAAAAATAGAAACTTTCCCACTCTGATAAAAACGTCCTGTGTTCATCTACATATTTTCGTTTTGCTGTGCATCTTTTCCCTGCCATTTCGAGAGCCCAATTGACACTGATAGTTTACTGGAATGTGTTTGCCCATCCTACTTTGTGGAATTTCACCACATGCGCTTTTGACGAAAATACTAAATTGAACTCAAGTGAAGCCAACACGCACAACCCCCCCCCCCCCACACACACACACACACACACACACAAATGTTGATATGAACATAAAAGAGCCGCATGCGGTTCAGGAGTTGCGGCTTGGCCAAACCTGTACTATACAACTTTATTTGTGTAAAATTTTCACAACAGCTGTCACACAAACAAAGCGGGAAAAACCGAAGACGTGCGTGTTCCGCCCACGCTGGATTTATTTGCACCTTTGAAAAGACACCGTATTGCCGCAGATGTGGCAAAGAGTACTTTTGGGCATCTGAGCCGGAAGGATGTCCAAAGCATCACGTCACCTGCTCTGGTAGGAATGGTGGTGGGACGTTGAGGTCAACCGCTTTGGGGTTGGCTGAATCTTTGGTCGCAGGATGCCACACACTTGAAGACAGAAGCAGAAAAGCAGAGCTAAATGCAAAATGTACTCACCGGTGACTCCAATTTTTTCCCCCCCTGAAGAAATGGATGGACGGGTGGCCCCGGCTGGCCGGTGGGACTCTTGTTATTCTGACCCTTTTTAGTGCGCGTTTGGGGCAACAACCGTTTTTTGTGGCGCTCTCTTCTGGTTCAAGAGTGCCCTGCATGTGAATTTGCCTTTCCTGCCTTCTGATTGGATGAGCGCCGGTGTGACGCGGTGCCTCTGTCACCGTGGCGGGGGGTATACGTCGGCATCGGAGCGTCTGCCAACGTCTGAGACCGGCTGGCAGTGTATCGGAGGTGTCGAGTGCGGTGCCGCTGGAGCTCACTCACCAGCTGGTGTTAGGGCCACAGAATGAAGGCCAAGGAGAAGACTAGAAAGAGAAACAGAAACTTCTCCTCCAATTGTTTGATTTGTCTCTTCTGAGCTTCGATGAATTCTTTCAGCTCTTTGTTCCTCTAGGACGGACAAATGGAAAGTAGCCTTCAAAAGCCAGTAAGCGTGCAAGTAAGTGCCGGGCTGACTTTGGGCCCTTACCTGTTGCGCGCTGTGCAGCAGATCCATTCTCTCTTGGAGGATGCAAGCGTCGCGCTCCCTCAACTCCCACATCAGGGCTCGCTTCCATTGGTCCACGGCGCTCCTAAGCTCTTGTCTCTGATCCGCCGTCAGGACGTCATTCACGCCAGCGTGGCTGGCTTTTTCGCCGTCCGTGGCGGGGCAGTCCCGCTGCGGTAGCGCCTCGTACAACATGGCCTCCAGCTCCATGATCCTCTGGGCCGCAATCCTCGTCCATCAGTGGTCCGGCGGGAGATTTGAGGGCGGCTTACCTTATGAGCCTGGTCCATGGAACGCTTCCTGAAGTCCAACTCTTCATCCAGGTAGCCCTTCTGGTTGCAGAACATATCCTAGCACAGCTCAAGGTCAGAATTGTTGGGGCACATTGCCCCGAGTTCCCCTTGGCTGATGTCGCGTGTCTGTCTACCTTCTCACTTTCAATGTCCAACATCTTCTGTTGAAGTGCTGACTTGGTCACTTTGATGTATTCTAACCACTGAGGAAAGGCTGCTGTCACATAAGCAGAATGCGAGAGCGTGCGTGGACGTGCGCGTTACCTTCTCGGCTAGGGTGGGAAGGGTCCTGGCGTGAATCACGACCACCTGCTCCTCGTTGGTGAGATTCTGCAAGAGCCCAAAGGCACAGCGTCAACAAGGTTCTTTCAGCGCAAAGCCTTCCAAAAGTCACATTTGAGCCGCCGAGTCTCGTGGAGTGCGAACATAAGGAGTTCGACATACACTTACGGCGTTATCGCCCAGGATGTCCAGCTTCTTCATCAGATCACTGATGACGATGTCCTGGGGAAAGGCGCAAGGAGCAATGTAAGGTGTTCTGGGACCTCAGGTTAAGGTTAGGGTTGCGAGGGACGCCTTACGTACGCTCACGCCGTCGGCCTCGCAGTAGATCTGCAAAGGGCTGAGGCCGTCTGGGAAACGGACTTGCAGAAACTTCAAGACGGGGGAGCGCCACTCCCTCTCCTGAAAGGCAGAGGCATGCATCCGTCCGTCCGTCCGTCCGTCCGTCACATCTCTGGCCTCAACACACTTGTGCGAGTCTTCCCACCTCCAGCTCCAGGATGCGGAACTCAAGGAGTTCGTTTTGGTCTCGGATATCCTGGATGTGCTCTTTCAGACGCGCTTCTTCCGCCTCCATCCGCCTGACCTGAAAAGACAGTCAGACCTCATCTGCGGGGCTTCCGGACGGGTGTGACGCCAAGCGACTCCGCCCAGCGCCTTTCTTTCCGTCACCTTTTCGGCCAACTGCTGATTGCTCTGACGCAGCAGCTGCTTCTCCTCCACCCACTTGACATTCTAGAAGAGACAAACGCGTGGACAGCTTTGGAATGTTGTGTCATTTTCATCCACAAATTCTTTGGTTGACTGGAAAATGACATTTGCTTTTCTCCGCATTTTCCCAGCCACGTTCAGGGGGGGGGGGGATGGTCCAGTAATGCCAGACGAATGAGTGACTGAAGAATGTAGCTATTTTGTCTGAGAAAAAGGTGTGCTCATTGATAAGCTTACCTGTCCTTGTTGCTTCAGCGCTGACTCCAGATCTGCTACTCTGCTTTGATAGTGACCCATTTCTACTGTCATGTAACATGGGGGGAAGAGATGGTGCAAATGGTAAAATATGGATTGTTCACAGGAATAAATTGGCAGAGCTGAAATTCCAAATTTGTCCAAAAGATGGCGCCAGACCAAAATATGAGACCAAAAAAGGGGCCAAAATAAGCTAAGCAAGTTAAAATAGAAATAAAACAGGAACACGGTGTCGGATTGTGAGTCACGCATGGACGCACAAATGTGATTTTTACTTTTTGATTTCTTTGCTTGGCTAAAAATTGATTCCCTCTTTCATGAACTGTGTTTTGCAATCGAATTGTTCTGGGATTGAATGATTTTATTAACACGGGTATCAGTGGGTGAAATTGTTCGGTTTCTGGAGTGATTAAGATTTGTAATTCTATTTCATGTTTCTTCAATAAATGTGTTGTGTATATTCATCTACTTTGTTGTGCACTGATTTGTACTGAATGTACAATCGATGGTTCGGGGTTGATTTGACAATTTGATTAATGTGCGGGGGGTTATTATGGTATAACATAGGACTGTAATAAATAAAAGTAGCATCAGACAATTTTAGAGAATTGAATAACTTTCGTAGTTATTTGAGACACGAGTGAATTTCAATCCGTTTGAAAGTTTGCTTCGTCTGAATAAATTAACGGAAGTGTTTGAATCGGATTATCGGTTTGGTGTAGAACTGAAAGTAATTTAATTATTTGAAGGGCGCAGGCCCGTTTCCCCTTTTGACGGGCCGCGTAAAAAGTAACTCCGAACATGTTAGAGAATTAAATAACTTTCGTAGATATTTAAGGGAAGAGTGAATTTCGTCAAAAGTGAATTCGTTTGAAAATGTACTTCCTCTAAATAAAATAACGACGATGGTTAAAATAGATCATTTGAGTTGGTGAAGGATAAAAGTATTTCGATTGTCCGTCGGGCGCGGCCCAGTTCTTAATTTTGTCGGGCCGCGTCAAAAGTTAAACAGGACACGATCGAAAAATAGACTTGCCTTCCAAATTAATTACTGGGCAAATCTAAATAGAGTAAGACATTTTTATTCGTTTTAAGAAAGTTGTTATTCTTTTTAAAGCAATCAAGTGGGGTGAAGCACTCCGACAGTTAAGTGCTAGATCTACATATAAGAAGTTAGAATTAATAACGTAAAGTGCATTAATTTTCTCCTTAAATGCTATTATTGTCACACTTTTATTAATTCGATTCTCTTTCGAATAAACAAGTTGGTCGGCTCGCTGCTTGAGCGACCAAGTAGAACGGACCCATATCAACATTTACTTCGGCAAAACTAGTGCTAGGGTGCGCTATACAAACGAATCCCTGAGGTCTTAACAAAGACATCTAAAAATATCCGTAACATAATAAGAACTTCAAACATTAGCGGGGAGCCATCAATACGATGCGGTCACTTCGAAGTCTTGCCTCGAATTGAGTTACTCGGCTCGAGCTTAGGGTGACTTGAGAGGGATTGGCGTCGTACAGAAATTAGATTGATTCCGGTGGAGTTAATTTAACTCGGGTGGTTAGATTACGGACGAATCTCCGAACCCGGCTAAGACAAACCCGTTACCGGGAAGCCGGGGGCACCTTATTGAAAGAGGTGCGTTTGACACTACCATCAGCTTTTCTCTGGTCTGAAAGGAGGAGGAGGGAGGCTCCTCCTCCTCCTTTCAGACCAGAGAACACCCGAGGCTGGGTGAGAACGGGGAGGCTGCGACCCGGTCGGGGGTTGCGGTAAGGGGCGCCACCTTGATCTCCTTCTCGGCGTCGTAGTCCTCTCCGCTGGTCTGGGCTAGCAGAGCGTAGGCTCGTTGCAGCGCTTGATATTCTTGCGTCAGCTGGCGGTAGCGAAGCTCCGCCTCCTCATGCACACACCAATGCAACACAGCACTAGTACCAGAATCAGTCAGACCGGCGACAAAGCACCCGCGACGCAAAGACGAGTCCGATTCCAGGCTGAAGAGGAATGTTTGGCGCCAATACGCTGGCAGAAATGGCGGGCTACCTCTTCGGGTTCCGTGTCGGGGGTTCTGTCGGTGTGAAAAGACAAGGACGATCCGTCCGAGTCCACCAACACGTCTTCGTCGTAGCCGTAAAATGTTTCGATGACCTGCGGGCGCGGAAGCAAACATCTCTCTGAACAAACTGAAGCGACACCTCACGATGAATCGACGAGAGGAACGATAGCGAGAAAAAGGCCATTTCATCTTGCGCAACACCAAGCAGCCGCAAACAAACAGACTCACCTTGCAGGACCTCACGCTTTGTTCCTCCTCAGAGATTCTCGACGTCGGTATCGTAGCAGCAAATCTCTCTCCTGTCGACACAAACAATCCGCCTTTGAGATTCTTTGGATGCAAAGGGAACGAACGGCTCCGGCGCAGAAACAAACGCGACTCACGATGACATTTCTGACATGAGCTCCTGTCTCCAGAGCCTGAAAAACCCGTCACCGGCGATGATTGGAGGGACGCTCGTCTTTTCCAAAAGTGACAACTACAGGGTGTGTCAGGGTTTTCCAGATTATCTTTATCGTATGATTATGTTGCTTTGACTTTGACTGCAACCTGTAATAAATAATATTATTTATCCCTTATTTATCCCTATCGCTTATCCCTTCCTACACAAAGTCGTAAAACATCCCTTGCTATGTTTTGACTAGAGGTCAAGGGCTTTCTCTATTCAATCCACTCTTACACCCACCCTGTTTCTCTTAATAAAAATGCTCGTGCAGGAGCCGAGAGTCAGACTTCATTCGTACAACGGATGGACTCTCCACCTGCAGGTGTCCAAAAGAACTTACTTGTCTCCCGTGTGGTTCTTGCAAAATAAGTTGGAGCGAGCGCAACTCTAACAGGGTGCATTTTGCCACTAGCTGCCTACGGACAATGACGTCGCGCTCGCGGCTCATGGTTGACGGGCTGAGCAGCCGGGCGAGTCCGTCGTTTTCAGCGCACAGCGAGTGGCAAAGGCGCTGACAAAACGGGAGCTTTGAGCTGCTGAAAACGGCAAAACAAGTCTAAAGCGTGTTCAAACGCGTGCGCACAATGCTCCTGCTTGAAAGGTCGGAATTTAAGGGGCCAATTTTTTGGATGGCGGCCGCCGGCCAAGCTTTGGACGGAAAAGGTTTCCTGGCGACAGCGAGCGAGCGCGGCGCTGCCGTACGTGCACCGAGTCACCTGCCTGAAGACCTTGGACAAGTCGTCGATGATGTGCCGCTGCTCCACAACTTGAAGGAACTCCATTTCACCGTCCTGCTGGCCGCAACCGCGCTCCAGGTCATTGAGCGAACTAGGCCTTCTCTGTGGAACACAAATGCAGTGGACTCCGTTGGCACGCCGCCGTTGTCCGCGTCGACTTACCAAGCTTGCCATCTCCTCGTTCTCCTGGGTGACAAAGCGCACTTTGTTTTCAAGGCCACACAGCACCAGTGAGAGTTCTTCATTCTTCCTGCTCAGGCGTTTGTTTTTGTACAGGAGTGGCAGAAACTGGCTTTCTGTTTCTCTCAGTCGCTTAAGCTGCAAGCATGAAGTGCGGGATGCGAAAGACGCACAACACGCGGGCCAGAACGTATCCATTCCTTTTGCATCGGTTTGAACGGAATCGTGGCTTTGGCTCCCAATAAAAGACATCTGTGGAGCGGTTTTGCCGGTCGGCAAACTGGAACGGGTCAAATAATGGGGGGAGTCTGGAAACGATGTGATCTTTAAGCAGCCTTTCGAAGCACTTCATCATGACCGGAGTCAGTGCAACAGGCCGGTAATCATTAAATGAGGTGATTTGAGGTTTCTTCGGCACCGGAATGATGGAGGCAGTCTTAAAGCACGCTGGCACTGTGGCTTGGCCCAGCGAGGTGTTAAAAATGTCTGTGATGACCCCAGCCAGCTGACTTGCACATTCCCTGAACACACGCCCAGGAATGTTGTCGGGGCCAGGGGCCTTACGGGGGTTGACTCTCCTCAGGGTCTTCAACACATCGGCGGAGTCAAGGCAGAGTACCTCCTCTTCCTGATGGGGGACAGTTTTAACTGCTGGAGTGCCGTTTAGTGCCTCGAACCTCCCAAAGAAGTTATTTAGACCATTTAGAAAGTCAGCATCAACTTCACCCACCGGGGGGGGAGGGTGAGTTGTAGTCTGTAATCGCCCGTATGCCTTGCCACATACTCCTGGTGTTGTTGGCGTCGTGGAAACGATCCTGAATTTTTCGACTGTGGTCTCGCTTCGCTACCCTGATGGCACGGTTCAAGTTGGCTCTCGCTGTCCTCAGTGTCTCCTTGTCGCCAGACTTGAAGGCAGAGTTCCGCGCTCGTAGCGTTTGACGTACCTCCTCAGTCATCCAGGGTCGTTGGTTGCCCCGGGTGATGATATTCTTAGTGGTGCTGACGTCCTCGGTGCATTTGTTGACGTAGGCTGACACAGTCATGGCACACGCATGTCAAATCTACATCGGGGAAACTGGGAGGGAGGGAGGGAGGGCGGGAGGGAGGCAAGCAGGGAGGCAGGCAGGCAGGTAGGCAGGCAGGGAGGCAGGCAGGGAAGCAGGCAGGGAGGAAGGCAGTGTCTGTCTGTTGAGGTTTTCACCTTGTTCTTCTCCTGCTGAAGTTCTAACTGGACGTCCATCAGTTTGGCTCTCAGCTCGTCATTGGCGGCCTGAAAGGCGTCCGTTCGCTCCGCCTTGACCCGCCCTGCCGGAGCTCGTTTGGACATCTCTTACTCGAGTCTCGCCCGGTCGTCAGTCAGAGATCACAACATTTGTACCTGGAGAGCACAAACGCAGCGCTGTTTTCCACTGGCTTCGGACTCAACTTCAATCGGTACCGTAACGTACAACATCATAAACATAGATCTAGCTTGACTTATTCATTGAATAAATGCATTTGGTTCTTCAAAACTGCATCACGCAACATAGCGTGACCGAGACGGCCGTTATCCACCTGCGTGAAGTTATTTGGTGAAATGAATGAGATGTTTAAGACACCATCGTTCTGTCTCTATGTAGATGAAGGGAAATAATCGATTGCTGAAGGTCCAAAGGTGTTGTGATAAACAAATAAACATATTAGTGACATATTTGTGATAAACATATTAGGCAGGATAATCACATATGTTAACTTGACTGCCCACACTGTATTTATTTATGGTTATTTGTTAAATCGAGTACTGTTAGACATGAAACAGGAAGTGTTTAACATAAATGGACGACGAAAGGGGTACTCACCATTGTAGCTCCTGCTGGTCAATGATACGAGCCTCTTCTTGCAGTGGAAAACATACAGCCAACAAACACCGTGGAACCTAAAGGAAGGAAATTAAACATTAACATTTAGCCTCAACCAACATTCACAGATACAACGCAACGCAAACTACACAAACGTAAATCTTTTTAAACACAATGAGTTGTACTTACCGTGTACGCTCTAGACGGTCCACTTGCAAGCAGAAAATAAAGATATTTCTGTTGATAATCGTCGTGTTTGTATCCGTTGTCTCGCTCAAGGCCATTGCGCCCACAGATTTGAATTTTGGCGAGAGTTCAGCCCATTGACGTCATTTCCGCGGTGTAATACCCGCATATCTGAAACGGCAAAGTTAAGAGTAGAGTTAAATAAAGTTTTTAATCAACGCAATAATTTACAAACGTTGACCAGTCGAAATAATCGTCGAAATTTGGCGTCTGTGGCTGGAAGCAGACGCCGAGTTCGACGTTCCTCCCAAATGCCACACTGCCTCGCTTTTCAGGCCAACAAAAAAACATATTTTTCAAAACAATGAGTTATAATTACCTTGTACGCTCTAGACGGTCAAGTTGCAAGCTGAAAACAAAAATATTTGTCTTGTTAGTCGTCGTGTTACTAACCGCTGTGTCTTGTTTGCCAGCATTGCCGCTTTCCTACTTCCTGTTGCAAGCCACGCCCACGGATTATAATTTTGCCATGAGTTCCGCCTATTGACGTCATGTCCGCGTCGCATGACTGCGACGTAATATTATCTAAAACTGTTTGTGCGGCATGGTGTTGTTCTGTGCGGTATTGTGTTATTCTGTGCGGCGTCGTGTTGTTCTGTGCGGCGTAGTGTTGTTCAGTGCGGCGTCGTGTTGTTCAGTGCGGCATGTTGTTGTTCAGTGCGGCATGTTGTTGTTCAGTGCGGCATGTTGTTGTTCAGTGCGGCATGTTGTTGTTCAGTGCGGCATGGTGTTGTTCAGTGCGGCATGGTGTTGTTAAGTGCGGCATGGTGTTGTTCAGTGCGGCATGGTGTTGTTCAGTGCGGCATGGTGTTGTTCAGTGCGGCATGGTGTTGTTCAGTGCGGCATGGTGTTGTTCAGTGCGGGATGGTGTTGTTCAGTGCGGGATGGTGTTGTTCAGTGCGGCATGGTGTTGTTCAGTGCGGCATGGTGTTGTTCAGTGCGGCATGGTGTTGTTCAGTGCGGCATGGTGTTGTTCAGTGCGGCATGGTGTTGTTCAGTGCGGCATAATATTGTTCAGTGCGGCGTAATGTTGTTCAGTGGGGCATGGTGTTGTTCAGTGCGGCATGGTGTTGTTCAGTGCGACATGATGTTGTTCAGTGCGGCATAATGTTGTTCAGTGCGGCATAATGTTGTTCAGTGCGGCATAATGTTGTTCAGTGCGGCATAATGTTGTTCAGTGCGGGATGGTGTTGTTCAGTGCGGCATGGTGTTGTTCAGTGCGGCATGGTGTTGTTCAGTGCGGCATGGTGTTGTTCAGTGCGGCATGGTGTTGTTCAGTGCGGCATGGTGTTGTTCAGTGCGGGATGGTGTTGTTCAGTGCGGCATGGTGTTGTTCAGTGCGGCATGGTGTTGTTTAGTGCGGGATGGTGTTGTTCAGTGCGGCATGGTGTTGTTCAGTGCGGCATGGTGTTGTTCAGTGCGGCATGGTGTTGTTCAGTGCGGCATGGTGTTGTTCAGTGCGGCATGGTGTTGTTCAGTGCGGCATGGTGTTGTTCAGTGCGGCATGGTGTTCAGTGCGGCATAATGTTGTTCAGTGCGGCATAATGTTGTTCAGTGCGGCATGGTGTTGTTCAGTGCGGCATAATGTTGTTCAGTGCGGCATAATGTTGTTCAGTGCGGTATATTGTTGTTCAGTGGGGCATAATGTTGTTCAGTGCGGCATGGTGTTGTTTAGTGCGGGATGGTGTTGTGGCATGGTGTTGTTCAGTGCGGCAAGGTGTAGTTCAGTGCGGCATGGTGTTGTTCAGTGCGGGATGGTGTTGTTCAGTGCGGCATGGTGTTGTTCAGTGCGGCATGGTGTTGTTCAGTGCGACATGATGTTGTTCAGTGCGGCATAATGTTGTTCAGTGCGGCATAATGTTGTTCAGTGCGGCATAATGTTGTTCAGTGCGGCATGGTGTTGTTTAGTGCGGGATGGTGTTGTTCAGTGCGGCATGGTGTTGTTCAGTGCGGCATGGTGTTGTTCAGTGCGGCATGGTGTTGTTCAGTGCGGCATGGTGTTGTTCAGTGCGGCATGGTGTTGTTCAGTGCGGCATGGTGTTGTTCAGTGCGGCGTCGTGTTGTTCAGTGCAGCATGGTGTTGTTCAGTGCGGAATGGTGTTGTTCAGTGCGGCATGGTGTTGTTCAGTGCGGCATGGTGTTGTTAAGTGCGGCATGGTGTTGTTCAGTGTGGCGTAATGTTGTTCAGTGGGGCATGGTGTTGTTCAGTGCGGCATGGTGTTGTTCAGTGCGGCATGGTGTTGTTCAGTGCGGCATGGTGTTGTTCAGTGCGGCATGGTGCTGTTCAGTGCGGCATGGTGTTGTTCAGTGCGGCATGGTGTTGTTCAGTGCGGCATGGTGTTGTTCAGTGCGGCATGGTGTTGTTCAGTGCGGCATGGTGTTGTGGCATGGTGTTGTTCAGTGCGGCATGGTGTTTTTCAGTGCGGCATAATGTTGTTCAGTGCGGCATAATGTTGTTCAGTGCGGCATAATGTTGTTCAGTGCGGCATAATGTTGTTCAGTGCGGGATGGTGTTGTTCAGTGCGGCATGGTGTTGTTCAGTGCGGCATGGTGTTGTTCAGTGCGGCATGGTGTTGTTCAGTGCGGCATGGTGTTGTTCAGTGCGGCATGGTGTTGTTCAGTGCGGCATGGTGTTGTTCAGTGCGGCATGGTGTTGTTCAGTGCGGCATGGTGTTGTTCAGTGCGGGATGGTGTTGTTCAGTGCGGGATGGTGTTGTTCAGTGCGGCATAATGTTGTTCAGTGCGGCATGGTGTTGTTCAGTGCGGCATAATGTTGTTCAGTGCGGCATAATGTTGTTCAGTGCGGCATAATGTTGTTCAGTGCGGCATAATGTTGTTCAGTGCTGCATGGTGTTGTTCAGTGCGGGATGGTGTTGTTCAGTGCGGCATGGTGTTGTTCAGTGCGGCATGGTGTTGTTCAGTGCGGCATGGTGTTGTTCAGTGCGGCATGGTGTTGTTCAGTGCGGGATGGTGTTGTTCAGTGCGGCATGGTGTTCAGTGCGGCATAATGTTGTTCAGTGCGGCATAATGTTGTTCAGTGCGGCATAATGTTGTTCAGTGCGGCATGGTGTTGTTTAGTGCGGGATGGTGTTGTTCAGTGCGGCATGGTGTTGTTCAGTGCGGCATGGTGTTGTTCAGTGCGGCATGGTGTTGTTCAGTGCGGCATGGTGTTGTTCAGTGCGGCATGGTGTTGTTCAGTGCGGGATGGTGTTGTTCAGTGCGGGATGGTGTTGTTCAGTGCGGCATGGTGTTCAGTGCGGCATAATGTTGTTCAGTGCGGCATGGTGTTGTTCAGTGCGGCATAATGTTGTTCAGTGCGGCATAATGTTGTTCAGTGCGGTATATTGTTGTTCAGTGGGGCATAATGTTGTTCAGTGCGGCATGGTGTTTTTCAGTGCGGGATGGTGTTGTTCAGTGCGGCATGGTGTTGTTCAGTGCGGCATGGTGTTGTTCAGTGCGGCATGGTGTTGTTCAGTGCGGCATGGTGTTGTTCAGTGCGGCATGGTGTTGTTCAGTGCGGCATTGTGTTGTTCAGTGCGGCATGGTGTTGTTCAGTGCGGCATGGTGTTGTTCAGTGCGGCATGGTGTTGTTCAGTGCGGCATGGTGTTGTTCAGTGCGGCATGGTGTTGTTCAGTGCGGGATGGTGTTGTTCAGTGCGGGATGGTGTTGTTCAGTGCGGCATAATGTTGTTCAGTGCGGCATGGTGTTGTTCAGTGCGGCATAATGTTGTTCAGTGCGGCATAATGTTGTTCAGTGCGGCATAATGTTGTTCAGTGCGGTATAATGTTGTTCAGTGCTGCATGGTGTTGTTCAGTGCGGGATGGTGTTGTTCAGTGCGGCATGGTGTTGTTCAGTGCGGCATGGTGTTGTTCAGTGCGGCATGGTGTTGTTCTGTGCGGCATGGTGTTGTTCAGTGCGGCATGGTGTTGTTCAGTGCGGCATGGTGTTGTTCAGTGCGGCATGGTGTTGTTCAGTGCGGCATGGTGTAGTTCAGTGCTGCATGATGTTGTTCAGTGCGGCATGGTGTAGTTCAGTGCGGCATGGTGTTGTTCAGTGCGGCATGGTGTTGTTCAGTGCGGCATGGTGTTGTTCAGTGCGGCATGGTGTTGTTCAGTGCGACATGGTGTTGTTCAGTGCGGCATAATGTTGTTCAGTGCGGCATAATGTTCAGTGCGGCATAATGTTGTTCAGTGCGGCATGGTGTTGTTTAGTGCGGGATGGTGTTGTTCAGTGCGGCATGGTGTTGTTCAGTGCGGCATGGTGTTGTTCAGTGCGGCATGGTGTTGTTCAGTGCGGCATGGTGTTGTTCAGTGCGGCATGGTGTTGTTCAGTGCGGCATGGTGTTGTTCAGTGCGGGATGGTGTTGTTCAGTGCGGCATGGTGTTCAGTGCGGCATAATGTTGTTCAGTGCGGCATAATGTTGTTCAGTGCGGCATGGTGTTGTTCAGTGCGGCATAATGTTGTTCAGTGCGGCATAATGTTGTTCAGTGCGGTATATTGTTGTTCAGTGGGGCATAATGTTGTTCAGTGCGGCATGGTGTTTTTCAGTGCGGGATGGTGTTGTTCAGTGCGGCATGGTGTTGTTCAGTGCGGCATGGTGTTGTTCAGTGCGGCATGGTGTTGTTCAGTGCGGCATGGTGTTGTTCAGTGCGGCATGGTGTTGTTCAGTGCGGCATTGTGTTGTTCAGTGCGGCATGGTGTTGTTCAGTGCGGCATGGTGTTGTTCAGTGCGGCATGGTGTTGTTCAGTGCGGCATGGTGTTGTTCAGTGCGGCATGGTGTTGTTCAGTGCGGCATGGTGTTGTTCAGTGCGGCATGGTGTTGTTCAGTGCGGCATGGTGTTGTTCAGTGCGGGATGGTGTTGTTCAGTGCGGCATAATGTTGTTCAGTGCGGCATAATGTTGTTCAGTGCGGCATGGTGTTGTTCAGTGCGGCATAATGTTGTTCAGTGCGGCATAATGTTGTTCAGTGCGGCATAATGTTGTGCAGTGCGGTATAATGTTGTTCAGTGCTGCATGGTGTTGTTCAGTGCTGCATGGTGTTGTTCAGTGCGGGATGGTGTTGTTCAGTGCGGCATGGTGTTGTTCAGTGCGGCATGGTGTTGTTCAGTGCGGCATGGTGTTGTTCAGTGCGGCATGGTGTTGTTCAGTGCGGCATAGTGTTGTTCAGTGCGGCATGGTGTTGTTCGGTGCGGCATGGTGTTGTTCGGTGCGGCATGGTGTTGTTCGGTGCGGCATGGTGTTGTTCAGTGCGGTATCGTGTTGTTCAGTGCGGTATTGTGTTGTTCAGTGCGGCATCGTGTTGTTCAGTGCGGTATCGTGTTGTTCAGTGCGGTATCGTGTTGTTCAGTGCGGTATCGTGTTGTTCAGTGCGGTATCGTTGTGTTGTTCGTATTGTGTTGTGTTGTTCGTTATGTGTTGTGTTGTTTGTATTGTGTTGTTGGTATTGTGTTGTGTTGTTCGTATTTTGTTGTGTTGTTCATATTGTGTTGAGTTGTTCATATTGTGTTGAGTTGTTCGTATTGTGTTGAGTTGTTCGTATTGTGTTGCCTCTAACACTTAGCTTCTAACACTTAGCCTCTAGCACATAGAAGGTAAATAAATAGGAAGGAAGGACTCACCGGTGACGTCGTCGCCCACGTCCAAGCGTTGTACTTTGTATTTTCATCCTTCTGACAGTGGAAAACATATAGCCAACAAACACCGTGGAACCTAAACGAATGAAAGAAAACTATCATTTGGCCACAACCAACATTCACAGATACAACACAATGTGACGTGCGGTGTTGAGGTTAAAGGTTGAGTGAAGGGCCCTCGTTTTAAACTACTTTTTTGAAAAGGAGTGGGAACAAGTAAGACGTATTTAATTTATTTATTGGGAAGTAGTAAGACTTATTAAATTTATTTAATCTACTTTTCTTCCCAGGCAAAATTTGATGTGCTGCAATTCCAAATTTCCAAAGTGAATGAAGGAATGAAATCCTTTAAATTATGATTTTGTATAAATACTAGGCATAAACACAAAATCTACGGCACAAAATGGGCAGACTTTACTTGTTTGAAAAGGACTGGTTACAAGACAGACTTTTTTAATTTATTTAATGGGAAGAAGACTTATTTAGTTTAATCGATCTATTTTTGTTCCCTGGCAAAATTCGATTTGCTGCAATTCCAAATTTCCAAAGTGAATGAAGGAATGAAGTCGTTTAAATTATGATTTTGTATAAATACTAGGCATAGACACAAAATCTACGGCACAAAACGGGCAGACTTTACTTGTTTGAAGAGGACTGGTTGCAAGACAGACTTTTCTGATTTATTTAATGGGAAGAAGACTTATTTAGTTTATTTAATCTCTTTTTGTTGCCTGGCAAAATTGGATTTGCTGAAATTGTATTTTGCCAAATCTTGACTTGAGACCTGATAGGAAGTATTAAACGCTCAGTTAAATCGATACAAGTTGGTAATAAGAGCGAGTAATGTTGGTTGAAGCGATGAATGAAGGTTAAAAGCAATTTAAATTATGACTTTGTATAAATACTAGATATTAACAGAACATCTACTGCGCAAAATGGGCAGAGTTTACTTGTTTGAGAAGGAGTGGCTTATTTAAGTCTAAGATTTATTTAATCTGTTTGTTCCCAGGCAAAATTGGATGTGATGCAATTCCAAATTTCACCACATGATGGTGCCAAATTTTGACTTCATAGGACATATTCAACACTTAACTATTATGTTCAAGGTAATCAGATTTGTTTATTATTCTAATGGCCTTTTCAAAACTATTCTGGATTACTACTTTGGATCTATTCTACATTACTTGGCAACAACATACTCTGTAACAGATTAGGCAGTATAATCACATATGTTAACTTGAGAGTGCCCACACTCAATCTACTTATCGTGATGTGTTAAATCAATTACTGTTAGACATTATTATTCTGATAATCTACCAAATCTTTGAATTGAAGAATTTGTGATTTAATTAATAGCTTGTTGTTATGTTCAGGGTAATCAGACTTGTATATAATTCTAATGGCCTTCTTTTGAAAACTATTCTGAATTACAACTTTGGATCTTATATTACTTTGCAACAATATACTCGGTGACAGATTAGGCAGTATAATCACATATGTTAACTTCAGTGCCCACACTGTATTTATTTATGGTTATTTGTTAAATCAAGTACTGTTAGACATGAAATAGGAAGTGTTTAACATAAATGTTATGGCTACTCACCGTTGTAGCTCGCTCCTGGTCAATGATACGAGCCTCTTCTTGCAGTGGAAAACTTGCAGCCAACAAACACCGTGGAACCTAAAGGAATGAAATTAAACATTAACATTTCGCCTGGACCAATATTCACACGTACAACGCAACGCGGCTACACTTCTGCTAGCGCCTCAGCTACACGTTGCTATTACAAACGTAAATCTCTTTAAACACAATGAGTGTTACTTACCGTGTACGCTGTAGACGGTCCAGTTGCAAGCAGAAAATAAAGATATTCGTCGTTGCTCAGTGGCTCACGGCCATCGCGCCAACAGATTTGAATTTTGGTGGAAGTTCAGCCAATTACGTCATATCCGCGGCACATGACTGCGACGTAATACCCGCTTATCTGAAACGGCAGTTAAAAGTAGTTACATCAAGTTTTCTTTTTTAATCAACGCAATCATTTACAACCGTTGACCAGAAAGAATCGTCGAAATTCGACGTTGCCCCCAAACGCCACACTCACTCGCTTTTCAGGGCAACAAAAGTACTTCTTTTTAAAAACGATGAATTGTACTTACCGTGTACGCTCTGGACGGTCCAGTTGCAAGCAGAAAATAAAAATATTTCTCTCGTTAGTCGTATGTTACCATCCGCTGTGTCTTTGTCAACATCGCCATTTTCCTACTTCCTGTTGCGAGCCACGCCCACGGATTTAAATTCTGGCGGAAGAGCCCGCCCATTGGCGTCGTTTTCGCGTATAGCAAATCCGATTGGTTGGGAAGGGGGGGCGGTTATGCAGCCGAGGGGTCCTGTGATCGGTGGGATGTAAAGTAGGCGTCGACGTCACGTCCGCGTCACGTGACCACGACGTGGCAGACGTCATATAGCAACCGCTGTTTTGTTTAGTAGACTTACAGTTGTTATGCGTTGACATAATGGCGCACACTCCAAATAGATTTAAATAAATTAAATAATTCTTCTGCCCACTCCCTTTTAAACAAGTTAACTCTCCCCGCGGATTTGAATTCCGGCGGAAGTTCTTACAGTTGTTATGCGTTGACATAATGGCGCACTGGTTAGCATGTCCACCTCTTAAGCATGATGTTGCGGGTTCGACGCCTGATCAATGTTAGCATGGAGTGAGCTGAAGTGCATGGCGCTGAAGATTTGAATCTTTGAAATGCGCTGAGGTCTGACGTATCAGGCAGAATGGTTTGCCATCACGTTCAACAAAAAATAGAAACTTTCCCACTCTGATAAAAACGTCCTGTGTTCATCTACATATTTTCGTTTTGCTGTGCATCTTTTCCCTGCCATTTCGAGAGCCCAATTGACACTAATAGTTTACTGGAATGTGTTTGCCCATCCTACTTTGTGGAATTTCACCACATGCGCTTTTGACGAAAATACTAAATTGAACTCAAGTGAAGCCAACACGCACAACCACCCCCCCCCCCCCCCCCCACACACACACACACCTACACACACACACACAAATGTTGATATGAACATAAAAGAGCCGCATGCGGTTCGGGAGTTGCGGCTTGGCCAAACCTGTACTATACAACTTTATTTGTGTAAAATTTTCACAACAGCTGTCACACAAACAAAGCGGGAAAAACCGAAGACGTGCGTGTTCCGCCCACGCTGGATTTATTTGCACCTTTGAAAAGACACCGTATTGCCGCAGATGTGGCAAAGAGTACTTTTGGGCATCTGAGACGGAAGGATGTCCAAAGCATCACGTCACCTGCTCTGGTAGGAATGGTGGTGGGACGTTGAGGTCAACCGCTTTGGGGTTGGCTGAATCTTTGGTCGCAGGATGCCACACACTTGAAGACAGAAGCAGAAAAGCAGAGCTAAATGCAAAATGTACTCACCGGTGACTCCAATTTTTTCCCCCCCTGAAGAAATGGATGGACGGGTGGCCCCGGCTGGCCGGTGGGACTCTTGTTATTCTGACCCTTTTTAGTGCGCGTTTGGGGCAACAACCGTTTTTTTGTGGCGCTCTCTTCTGGTTCAAGAGTGCCCTGCATGTGAATTTGCCTTTCCTGCCTTCTGATTGGATGAGCGCCGGTGTGACGCGGTGCCTCTGTCACCGTGGCGGGGGGTATACGTCGGCATCGGAGCGTCTGCCAACGTCTGAGACCGGCTGGCAGTGTATCGGTCCAGTAATGCCAGACGAATGAGTGACTGAAGAATGTAGCTATTTTGTCTGAGAAAAAGGTGTGCTCATTGATAAGCTTACCTGTCCTTGTTGCTTCAGCGCTGACTCCAGATCTGCTACTCTGCTTTGATAGTGACCCATTTCTACTGTCATGTAACATGGGGGGAAGAGATGGTGCAAATGGTAAAACATGGATTGTTCACAGGAATAAATTGGCAGAGCTGAAATTCCAAATTTGTCCAAAAGATGGCGCCAGACCAAAACATGAGACCAAAAAAGGGGCCAAAATAAGCTAAGCAAGTTAAAATAGAAATAAAACAGGAACACGGTGTCGGATTGTGAGTCACGCATGGACGCACAAATGTGATTTTTACTTTTTGATTTCTTTGCTTGGCTAAAAATGTATTCTGTAACAGCTTAAAGCAATATTGTTAGTCAATTCGATCAAGGGACCCGTCACTATGAGAATAGTGGCGTGACATAAATTGTTTGGAGAAGCACAAATGTGATTTTTACTTCTTGATTTCTTTGCTTGGCTAAAAATTGATTCCCTCTTTCATGAACTGTGTTTTGCAATCGAATTGTTCTGGGATTGAATGATTTTATTAACACGGGTATCAGTGGGTGAAATTGTTCGGTTTCTGGAGTGATTAAGATTTGTAATTCTATTTCATGTTTCTTCAATAAATGTCTTGTGTATATTCATCTACTTTGTTGTGCGCTGATTTGTACTGAATGTACAATCGATGGTTCGGGGTTGATTTGACAATTTGATTAATGTGCGGGGGGTTATTATGGTATAACATAGGACCGTAATAAATAAAAGTAACATCAGACAATTTTAGAGAATTGAATAACTTTCGTAGTTATTTGAGACACGAGTGAATTTCAATCCGTTTGAAAGTTTGCTTCGTCTGAATAAATTAACGGAAGTGTTTGAATCGGATTATCGGTTTGGTGTAGAACTAAAAGTAATTTAATTATTTGAAGGGCGCAGGCCCGTTTCCCCTTTTGACGGGCCGCGTAAAAAGTAACTCCGAACATGTTAGAGAATTAAATAACTTTCGTAGATATTTAAGGGAAGAGTGATTATTGAAAGAGGTGCGTTTTACACTACCATCAGCTTTTCTCTGGTCTGAAAGGAGGAGGAGGGAGGCTCCTCCTCCTCCTTTCAGACCAGAGAACACCCGAGGCTGGGTGAGAACGGGGAGGCTGCGACCCGGTCGGGGGTTGCGGGAAGGGCCGCCACCTTGATCTCCTTCTCGGCGTCGTAGTCCTCTCCGCTGGTCTGGGCTAGCAGAGCGTAGGCTCGTTGCAGCGCTTGATATTCTTGCGTCAGCTGGCGGTAGCGAAGCTCCGCCTCCTCATGCACACACCAATGCAACACAGCACTAGTACCAGAATCAGTCAGACCGGCGACAAAGCACCCGCGACGCAAAGACGAGTCCGATTCCAGGCTGAAGAGGAATGTTTGGCGCCAATACGCTGGCAGAAATGGCGGGCTACCTCTTCGGGTTCCGTGTCGGGGGTTCTGTCGGTGTGAAAAGACAAGGACGATCCGTCCGAGTCCACCAACACGTCTTCGTCGTAGCCGTAAAATGTTTCGATGACCTGCGGGCGCGGAAGCAAACATCTCTCTGAACAAACTGAAGCGACACCTCACGATGAATCGACGAGAGGAACGATAGCGAGAAAAAGGCCATTTCATCTTGCGCAACACCAAGCAGCCGCAAACAAACAGACTCACCTTGCAGGACCTCACGCTTTGTTCCTCCTCAGAGATTCTCGACGTCGGTATCGTAGCAGCAAATCTCTCTCCTGTCGACACAAATAATCCGCCTTTGAGATTCTTTGGATGCAAAGGGAACGAACGGCTCCGGCGCAGAAACAAACGCGACTCACGATGACATTTCTGACATGAGCTCCTGTCTCCAGAGCCTGAAAAACCCGTCACCGGCGATGGTTGGAGGGACGCTCGTCTTTTCCAAAAGTGACAACTACAGGGTGTGTCAGGGTTTTCCAGATTATCTTTATCGTATGATTATGTTGCTTTGACTTTGACTGCAACCTGTAATAAATAATATTATTTATCCCTTATTTATCCCTATCGCTTATCCCTTCCTACACAAAGTCGTAAAACATCCCTTGCTATGTTTTGACTAGAGGTCAAGGGCTTTCTCTATTCAATCCACTCTTACACCCACCCTGTTTCTCTTAATAAAAATGCTCGTGCAGGAGCCGAGAGTCAGACTTCATTCGTACAACGGATGGACTCTCCACCTGCAGGTGTCCAAAAGAACTTACTTGTCTCCCGTGTGGTTCTTGCAAAATAAGTTGGAGCGAGCGCAACTCTAACAGGGTGCATTTTGCCACTAGCTGCCTACGGACAATGACGTCGCGCTCGCGGCTCATGGTTGACGGGCTGAGCAGCCGGGCGAGTCCGTCGTTTTCAGCGCACAGCGAGTGGCAAAGGCGCTGACAAAACGGGAGCTTTGAGCTGCTGAAAACGGCAAAACAAGTCTAAAGCGTGTTCAAACGCGTGCGCACAATGCTCCTGCTTGAAAGGTCGGAATTTAAGGGGCCAATTTTTTGGATGGCGGCCGCCGGCCAAGCTTTGGACGGAAAAGGTTTCCTGGCGACAGCGAGCGAGCGCGGCGCTGCCGTACGTGCACCGAGTCACCTGCCTGAAGACCTTGGACAAGTCGTCGATGATGTGCCGCTGCTCCACAACTTGAAGGAACTCCATTTCACCGTCCTGCTGGCCGCAACCGCGCTCCAGGTCATTGAGCGAACTAGGCCTTCTCTGTGGAACACAAATGCAGTGGACTCTGTTGGCACGCCGCCGTTGTCCGCGTCGACTTACCAAGCTTGCCATCTCCTCGTTCTCCTGGGTGACAAAGCGCACTTTGTTTTCAAGGCGACACAGCACCAGTGAGAGTTCTTCATTCTTCCTGCTCAGGCGTTTGTTTTTGTCCAGGAGTGGCAGAAACTGGCTTTCTGTTTCTCTCAGTCGCTTAAGCTGCAAGCATGAAGTGCGGGATGCGAAAGACGCACAACACGCGGGCCAGAACGTATCCATTCCTTTTGCATCGGTTTGAACGGAATCGTGGCTTTGGCTCCCAATAAAAGACATCTACCAGGCAACCGACTCGCCGCGCCGCTCAACTAATAAGCAAGCGCAATGGGTGCCTCGCTGGATGGCGCGCATCAAACGTAGCGCAAACCTTCAAGCGTGCCGTCAATAAATTACCAGTTCATTGCGCTCTTCAGAAAGCAGGGCGTTTCGATCCTCCAGTTTCCTGATGACTGCGCTGAGCTCAGCGATTTTCAGATGAAACCTTCGCGTGTCCCGATCCTCCTGAGACTGAAAACGCTCCGCAACACACACACACAACCACTCGTTCAAAGTTCAAAACTGTTTTTGTGCTACCTTCCTCCAGCAACGAACTAAGTCATGCGTACTGCAAGTGTGTGATGAGGTGGCTTACGCTATGAAGAGGATTGCTAGTAGCGCCGTTGACCCCACTTCCAGGGTAGTTTAGGCCCGCCCTTTGGGAATCCCTCAGGGCAGCGATCTGCTGCTCGGCAGCCTGAGTCTGCAGCTGAAGGCGGTGGACGTGGCCGGCCCCAGGGATTTATCCAAAACACTAACCGCTCTGTCTTTCAGCTTGATCTCATCCATCTGGATGTACAAACGGGGAGCGCTCAGGCAGGCGGGCAAACTCATTTGCCAGAATTGTGACAAAAACAAAGAGAGCAACCGGCCAATTTTTATCTTGAATCGACTAGAACACCATTGCTGTGACAAAAGCGAAGCGAGCAACCGGACGTTTTCTTCTTGTGAAATAGAATAGAATAGAATGCCTTAGGTGTCATTGCACTGCAGGTATACAACGAAATTGGGAACATAGCCACGCACCGCGCATCTGATCAGTCCTACCAGTCGGCGGATCTCCCTCTCGCAGTCTCTCTTGGTTCGGCTCAGCTCCTCCCGATGCTGGTGATGAGCCGATCGGAGCTCGGCCGCTCGGGACTGCCAGGCCTGCTGGGCCGCTGCCAGGGCTTCTTCCGCGCTCCTGGTGGAGGCGACACCGCTCGGTCTCCCGACACCGCCGCGTCTCCTCCACTTCCGCCAGCAAAGCGCCCCCGCTCCTCACCTGAGCAGACATTGCGCCACATCGGGCCGTTGAGACCGCAACGGAGCGCCGCGACGCTTACTGGGGACAAGCTACACAATACGGTAGCGGCCGCATCGGAGCCCGACGTGGCGTGCGGATAGTCAGACACGGATTGAGCGGATCACCTTGTCCATGGAGCCGTCCCTCAGGCTGAGGACCAAGGCATTCAGTCGCTGGATCTCTCCATCTTTGATTTTGATCACTCTCATCAGCTCCATTTCATGCTGCCGCAGTAATGTCTCCCTGGTAACGGCTAACTCTTTCTGCTTCTCCTCATGGAGTTTGCTTTTGAGTTCCGTCATGGCGGCGGTGGCACGGTGGTGCTCCGCCCGCAGGTCCTGACTTCTCTCTCTCTCCAGACAGCTGACCTGACATGACTTAGACAAACTTTATTGTCATCTTGTCTGCACATGGTGCATACAAAACGAAATTTCGTTGCACACGGCTTACAACAAAGTAGTGATATTGCAGTTGAATAGAAGTAACATATCCTATGAAAATATATATATATACATATACTGTATATATATATATATATTACAAATAAGTATAAAGTGCAGCAGTGCTAATTATGCAATAGTGCAAGTAGGCAAAACAGTATTCAAGAGTGTGCAGAGGAATGCTAAACCATGTATTAAACTTCTATTTAAAGGGTTTACACAAGTTCAGTAAAGTTGGTAGTGCGAGATAGTGCAAGATAGAGGTCCGTAGTGTCATAAAGTACAGATCTGTGAATGTGTGATGCAGAGTTCAGTTTAGAGCTCAACAGTTCTAATGTTCAACAGTCTGATGACAGCAGGGAAAAAGCTGTTGCAGAACCTGGTGGACCTGCAGCGGATTGTGCGAAACCTCTTCCCAGAGGGCAGCAGGGAGAACAGTCCATGGTGGGGGTGTGATGGGTCATTGATGATGTTACGGGCACGGGACATGCAGCGCTGAGATGAAATGTCCTGAATGGAGGGAAGAGGAGCCCCTATGATCCTCTCTGCTGTCCTCACCACTCTCCTCACGTTCTTCCAATCGGAGGCGGTGCAGCCTCCACACCACACAGAGAGTCAGCTTGTCAGAATGCTCTCTATGGTGCTCCTGTAGAACGTCCTCATGATGGGTGGGGGCAGGTGGTCTCTCCTCATCCTCCGCAGGAAGTACAAGCGCTTCTGTGCCCTCTTGATCAGTGCCGTAGTGTTCATAGTCCAGGTGAGGTCTTCTGTGATGTGGACCCCCAGGAATTTGGTGCTGCTGACCACCTCCACAGCTGAGCTGTTGATGATCAGTGGAGCGTGGTGAGGCTGGTTTTTCCTGAAGTCGACGATGATCTCCTTCATCTTCTCCACATTCAGGATCAGGCTGTTGTCTCTGCACCAGCCCACCAGCTGCTCCACCTCCTCTCTGTAGTCCAGGTCGTTGTTGTCTCTGATGAGCCCCACCACCGTTGTGTCGTCTGCGAACTTCACGATGTGATTGGTGGTGAACCTGGGGACGCAGTCGTGTGGCATCAGGGTGAACAGCAGGGGGCTCAGGACGCAGCCCTGAGGGGAGCCTGTGCTGAGGGTGATGACATCAGAGGTGTTCTGTCCGACCCGGACTGACTGAGGTCTGTTGGTGAGGAAGTCTAGCAGCCAGTTGCGAAGGGGGGTGTTGAAGCCCAGGTGTTCCAATTTTCCTACTAGATGCTGTGGGATGATGGTGTTAAACGCTGAGCTGAAGTCCAGGAACAGCATCCGAACATGGGTGTTCTTCTCCTCCAGGTGAGCCAGGCTCAGGTGAAGAACGGAGGAGATGGCGTCCTGAGTGGAGCGGTTTTGCCGGTCGGCAAACTGGAACGGGTCAAATAATGGGGGGAGTCTGGAAACGATGTGATCTTTAAGCAGCCTTTCGAAGCACTTCATCATGACCGGAGTCAGTGCAACAGGCCGGTAATCATTAAATGAGGTGATTTGAGGTTTCTTTGGCACCGGAATGATGGAGGCAGTCTTAAAGCACGCTGGCACTGTGGCTTGGCCCAGCGAGGTGTTAAAAATGTCTGTGATGACCCCAGCCAGCTGACTTGCACATTCCCTGAACACACGCCCAGGAATGTTGTCGGGGCCAGGGGCCTTACGGGGGTTGACTCTCCTCAGGGTCTTCAACACATCGGCGGAGTCAAGGCAGAGTACCTCCTCTTCCTGATGGGGGACAGTTTTAACTGCTGGAGTGCCGTTTAGTGCCTCGAACCTCCCAAAGAAGTTATTTAGACCATTTAGAAAGTCAGCATCAACTTCACCCACCGGGGGGGGGGGAGGGTGAGTTGTAGTCTGTAATCGCCCGTATGCCTTGCCACATACTCCTGGTGTTGTTGGCGTCGTGGAAACGATCCTGAATTTTTCGACTGTGGTCTCGCTTCGCTACCCTGATGGCACGGTTCAAGTTGGCTCTCGCTGTCCTCAGTGTCTCCTTGTCGCCAGACTTGAAGGCAGAGTTCCGCGCTCGTAGCGTTTGACGTACCTCCTCAGTCATCCAGGGTCGTTGGTTGCCCCGGGTGATGATATTCTTAGTGGTGCTGACGTCCTCGGTGCATTTGTTGACGTAGGCTGACACAGTCATGGCACACGCATGTCAAATCTACATCGGGGAAACTGGGAGGGAGGGAGGGAGGGAGGGCGGGAGGGAGGCAAGCAGGGAGGCAGGCAGGCAGGGAGGCAGGCAGGGAGGCAGGCAGGGAGGCAGGCAGGGAAGCAGGCAGGGAGGAAGGCAGTGTCTGTCTGTTGAGGTTTTCACCTTGTTCTTCTCCTGCTGAAGTTCTAACTGGACGTCCATCAGTTTGGCTCTCAGCTCGTCATTGGCGGCCTGAAAGGCGTCCGTTCGCTCCGCCTTGACCCGCCCTGCCGGAGCTCGTTTGGACATCTCTTACTCGAGTCTCGCCCGGTCGTCAGTCAGAGATCACAACATTTGTACCTGGAGAGCACAAACGCAGCGCTGTTTTCCACTGGCTTCGGACTCAACTTCAATCGGTACCGTAACGTACAACATCATAAACATAGATCTAGCTTGACTTATTCATTGAATAAATGCATTTGGTTCTTCAAAACTGCATCACGCAACATAGCGTGACCGAGACGGCCGTTATCCACCTGCGTGAAGTTATTTGGTGAAATGAATGAGATGTTTAAGACACCATCGTTCTGTCTCTATGTAGATGAAGGGAAATAATCGATTGCTGAAGGTCCAAAGGTGTTGTGATAAACAAATAAACATATTAGTGACATATTTGTGATAAACATATTAGGCAGGATAATCACATATGTTAACTTGACTGCCCACACTGTATTTATTTATGGTTATTTGTTAAATCGAGTACTGTTAGACATGAAATAGGAAGTGTTTAACATAAATGGACGACGAAAGGGGTACTCACCATTGTAGCTCCTGCTGGTCAATGATACGAGCTTCTTCTTGCAGTGGAAAACATACAGCCAACAAACACCGTGGAACCTAAAGGAAGGAAATTAAACATTAACATTTAGCCTCAACCAACATTCACAGATACAACGCAACGCAAACTACACAAACGTAAATCTTTTTAAACACAATGAGTTGTACTTACCGTGTACGCTCTAGACGGTCCACTTGCAAGCAGAAAATAAAGATATTTCTGTTGATAATCGTCGTGTTTGTATCCGTTGTCTCGCTCAAGGCCATTGCGCCCACAGATTTGAATTTTGGGGAGAGTTCAGCCTATTGACGTCATTTCCGCGGTGTAATACCCGCATATCTGAAACGGCAAAGTTAAGAGTAGAGTTAAATAAAGTTTTTAATCAACGCAATAATTTACAAACGTTGACCAGTCGAAATAATCGTCGAAATTTGGCGTCTGTGGCTGGAAGCAGACGCCGAGTTCGACGTTCCTCCCAAATGCCACACTCCCTCGCTTTTCAGGGCTACAAAAAAAACCATATTTTTCAAAACAATGAGTTGTAATTACCTTGTACGCTCTAGACGGTCAAGTTGCAAGCTGAAAACAAAAATATTTGTCTTGTTAGTCGTCGTGTTACTAACCGCTGTGTCTTGTTTGCCAGCATTGCCGCTTTCCTACTTCCTGTTGCAAGCCACGCCCACGGATTATAATTTTGCCGTGAGTTCCGCCTATTGACGTCATGTCCGCGTCGCATGACTGCGACGTAATATTATCTAAAACTGTTTGTGCGGCATGGTGTTGTTCTGTGCGGTATTGTGTTATTCTGTGCGGCGTCGTGTTGTTCTGTGCGGCGTAGTGTTGTTCAGTGCGGCGGCGTGTTGTTCAGTGCGGCATGTTGTTGTTCGGTGCGGCATGTTGTTGTTCAGTGCGGCATGGTGTTGTTCACTGCGGCATGGTGTTATTCAGTGCGGCATGGTGTTGTTCAGTGCGGCATGGTGTTGTTCAGTGCGGCATGGTGTTGTTCAGTGCGGGATGGTGTTGTTCAGTGCGGCATGGTGTTGTTCAGTGCGGCATGGTGTTGTTCAGTGCGGCATGGTGTTGTTCAGTGCGGCATGGTGTTGTTCAGTGCGGCATGGTGTTGTTCAGTGCGGCGTAATATTGTTCAGTGCGGCGTAATGTTGTTCAGTGGGGCATGGTGTTGTTCAGTGCGGCATGGTGTTGTTCAGTGCGGCATGGTGTTGTTCAGTGCGACATGATGTTGTTCAGTGCGGCATAATGTTGTTCAGTGCGGCATAATGTTGTTCAGTGCGGCATAATGTTGTTCAGTGCGGCATAATGTTGTTCAGTGCGGCATAATGTTGTTCAGTGCGGCATGGTGTTGTTCAGTGCGGGATGGTGTTGTTCAGTGCGGCATGGTGTTGTTCAGTGCGGCATAGTGTTGTTCAGTGCGGCATGGTGTTGTTCAGTGCGGCATGGTGTTGTTCAGTGCGGCATGGTGTTGTTCAGTGCGGGATGGTGTTGTTCAGTGCGGCATGGTGTTCAGTGCGGCATAATGTTGTTCAGTGCGGCATAATGTTGTTCAGTGCGGCATGGTGTTGTTCAGTGCGGCATAATGTTGTTCAGTGCGGCATAATGTTGTTCAGTGCGGTATATTGTTGTTCAGTGGGGCATAATGTTGTTCAGTGCGGCATGGTGTTGTTCAGTGCGGGATGGTGTTATTCAGTGCGGCATGGTGTTGTTCAGTGCGGCATGGTGTTGTTCAGTGCGGCATGGTGTTGTTCAGTGCGGCATTGTGTTGTTCAGTGCGGCATTGTGTTGTTCAGTGCGGCATGGTGTAGTTCAGTGCGGCATGGTGTAGTTCAGTGCGGCATGGTGTTGTTCAGTGCGGCATGGTGTTGTTCAGTGCGGAATGGTGTTGTTCAGTGCGGCATGGTGTTGTTCAGTGCGGCATGGTGTTGTTCAGTGCGGCATTGTGTTGTTCAGTGCGGCATGGTGTTGTTCAGTGCGGCATGGTGTAGTTCAGTGCGGCATGGTGTAGTTCAGTGCGGCATGGTGTTGTTCAGTGCGGCATGGTGTTGTTCAGTGCGTGATGGTGTTGTTCAGTGCGGGATGGTGTTGTTCAGTGCGGGATGGTGTTGTTCAGTTTGGCATGGTGTTGTTCAGTGCGGCATGGTGTTGTTCAGTGCCGCATGGTGTTGTTCAGTGCCGCATGGTGTTGTTCAGTGCGGGATGGTGTTGTTCAGTGCGGGATGGTGTTGTTCAGTGCGGGATGGTGTTGTTCAGTGCGGGATGGTGTTGTTCAGTGCGGGATGGTGTTGTTCAGTGCGGCATGGTGTTGTTCAGTGCGGCATGGTGTTGTTCAGTGCGGGATGGTGTTGTTCAGTGCGGGATGGTGTTGTTCAGTGCGGGATGGTGTTGTTTAGTGCGGCATGGTGTTGTTCAGTGCGGCATGGTGTTGTTCGGCATGGTGTTGTTCAGTGCGGCATGGTGTTGTTCAGTGCGGCATGGTGTTGTTCAGTGCGGGATGGTGTTCAGTGCGGGATGGTGTTGTTCAGTGCGGGATGGTGTTGTTCAGTGCGGCATGGTGTTGTTCAGTGCGGCATGGTGTTGTTTAGTGCGGCGTCGTGTTGTTCAGTGCAGCATGGTGTTCAGTGCGGAATGGTGTTTTTCAGTGCGGCATGGTGTTGTTCAGTGCGGCATGGTGTTGTTAAGTGCGGCATGGTGTTGTTCAGTGCGGCGTAATGTTGTTCAGTGGGGCATGGTGTTGTTCAGTGCGGCATGGTGTTGTTCAGTGCGGCATGGTGTTGTTCAGTGCGGCATGGTGTTGTTCAGTGCGGCATGGTGCTGTTCAGTGCGGCATGGTGCTGTTCAGTGCGGCATGGTGTTGTTCAGTGCGGCATGGTGTTGTTCAGTGCGGCATGGTGTTGTTCAGTGCGGCATGGTGTTGTTCAGTGCGGCATGGTGTTGTTCAGTGCGGCATGGTGTTGTTCAGTGCGGCATGGTGTTGTTCAGTGCGGCATGGTGTTTTTCAGTGCGGCATAATGTTGTTCAGTGCGGCATAATGTTGTTCAGTGCGGCATAATGTTGTTCAGTGCGGCATAATGTTGTTCAGTGCGGGATGGTGTTGTTCAGTGCGGCATGGTTTTGTTCAGTGCGGCATGGTGTTGTTCAGTGCGGCATGGTGTTGTTCAGTGCGGCATGGTGTTGTTCAGTGCGGCATGGTGTTGTTCAGTGCGGCATGGTGTTGTTCAGTGCGGCATAATGTTGTTCAGTGCGGGATGGTGTTGTTCAGTGCGGCATAATGTTGTTCAGTGCGGCATAATGTTGTTCAGTGCGGCATGGTGTTGTTCAGTGCGGCATAATGTTGTTCAGTGCGGCATAATGTTGTTCAGTGCGGTATAATGTTGTTCAGTGCTGCATGGTGTTGTTCAGTGCGGCATGGTGTTCAGTGCGGCATGGTGTTGTTCAGTGCGGCATGGTGTTGTTCAGTGCGGCATGGTGTTGTTCAGTGCGGCATGGTGTTGTTCAGTGCGGCATGGTGTTGTTCAGTGCGGCATGGTGTTGTTCAATGCGGCATGGTGTTGTTCAGTGCGGCATGGTGTTGTTCAGTGCGGCATGGTGTTGTTCAGTGCGGCATGGTGTAGTTCAGTCCTGCATGGTGTTGTTCAGTGCGGCATGGTGTAGTTCAGTGCGGCATGGTGTTGTTCAGTGCGGGATGGTGTTGTTCAGTGCGGCATGGTGTTGTTCAGTGCGGCATGGTGTTGTTCAGTGCGACATGATGTTGTTCAGTGCGGCATGATGTTGTTCAGTGCGGCATAATGTTGTTCAGTGCGGCATAATGTTGTTCAGTGCGGGATGGTGTTGTTCAGTGCGGCATGGTGTTGTTCAGTGCGGCATGGTGTTGTTCAGTGCGGCATGGTGTTGTTCAGTGCGGCATGGTGTTGTTCAGTGCGGCATGGTGTTGTTCAGTGCGGCATGGTGTTGTTCAGTGCGGGATGGTGTTGTTCAGTGCGGGATGGTGTTGTTCAGTGCGGGATGGTGTTGTTCAGTGCGGGATGGTGTTGTTCAGTGCGGCATGGTGTTGTTCAGTGCGGCATGGTGTTGTTCAGTGCGGCATGGTGTTGTTCAGTGCGGCATGGTGTTGTTCAGTGCGGCATGGTGTTGTTCAGTGCGGCATGGTGTTGTTCAGTGCGGGATGGTGTTCAGTGCGGGATGGTGTTGTTCAGTGCGGGATGGTGTTGTTCAGTGCGGCATGGTGTTGTTCAGTGCGGCATGGTGTTGTTCAGTGCGGCATAATGTTGTTCAGTGCGGCATGGTGTTGTTCAGTGCGGCATGGTGTTGTTTAGTGCGGCGTCGTGTTGTTCAGTGCAGCATGGTGTTCAGTGCGGAATGGTGTTTTTCAGTGCGGCATGGTGTTGTTCAGTGCGGCATGGTGTTGTTAAGTGCGGCATGGTGTTGTTCAGTGCGGCGTAATGTTGTTCAGTGGGGCATGGTGTTGTTCAGTGCGGCATGGTGTTGTTCAGTGCGGCATGGTGTTGTTCAGTGCGGCATGGTGTTGTTCAGTGCGGCATGGTGCTGTTCAGTGCGGCATGGTGCTGTTCAGTGCGGCATGGTGTTGTTCAGTGCGGCATGGTGTTGTTCAGTGCGGCATGGTGTTGTTCAGTGCGGCGTAATGTTGTTCAGTGCGGCGTAATGTTGTTCAGTGGGGCATGGTGTTGTTCAGTGCGGCATGGTGTTGTTCAGTGCGGCATGGTGTTGTTCAGTGCGGCATGGTGCTGTTCAGTGCGTTGACCAGTCGAAATAATCGTCGAAATTTGGCGTCTGTGGCTGGAAGCAGACGCCGAGTTCGACGTTCCTCCCAAATGCCACACTCCCTCGCTTTTCAGGGCTACAAAAAAAAACATATTTTTCAAAACAATGAGTTGTAATTACCTTGTACGCTCTAGACGGTCAAGTTGCAAGCTGAAAACAAAAATATTTGTCTTGTTAGTCGTCGTGTTACTAACCGCTGTGTCTTGTTTGCCAGCATTGCCGCTTTCCTACTTCCTGTTGCAAGCCACGCCCACGGATTATAATTTTGCCGTGAGTTCCGCCTATTGACGTCATGTCCGCGTCGCATGACTGCGACGTAATATTATCTAAAACTGTTTGTGCGGCATGGTGTTGTTCTGTGCGGTATTGTGTTATTCTGTGCGGCGTCGTGTTGTTCTGTGCGGCGTAGTGTTGTTCAGTGCGGCGGCGTGTTGTTCAGTGCGGCATGTTGTTGTTCGGTGCGGCATGTTGTTGTTCAGTGCGGCATGGTGTTGTTCACTGCGGCATGGTGTTATTCAGTGCGGCATGGTGTTGTTCAGTGCGGCATGGTGTTGTTCAGTGCGGCATGGTGTTGTTCAGTGCGGGATGGTGTTGTTCAGTGCGGCATGGTGTTGTTCAGTGCGGCATGGTGTTGTTCAGTGCGGCATGGTGTTGTTCAGTGCGGCATGGTGTTGTTCAGTGCGGCATGGTGTTGTTCAGTGCGGCATGGTGTTGGTCAGTGCGGCGTAATATTGTTCAGTGTGGCGTAATGTTGTTCAGTGGGGCATGGTGTTGTTCAGTGCGGCATGGTGTTGTTCAGTGTGGCATGGTGTTGTTCAGTGCGACATGATGTTGTTCAGTGCGGCATAATGTTGTTCAGTGCGGCATAATGTTGTTCAGTGCGGCATAATGTTGTTCAGTGCGGCATAATGTTGTTCAGTGCGGCATAATGTTGTTCAGTGCGGCATGGTGTTGTTCAGTGCGGGATGGTGTTGTTCAGTGCGGCATGGTGTTGTTCAGTGCGGCATAGTGTTGTTCAGTGCAGCATGGTGTTGTTCAGTGCGGCATGGTGTTGTTCAGTGCGGCATGGTGTTGTTCAGTGCGGGATGGTGTTGTTCAGTGCGGCATGGTGTTCAGTGCGGCATAATGTTGTTCAGTGCGGCATAATGTTGTTCAGTGCGGCATGGTGTTGTTCAGTGCGGCATAATGTTGTTCAGTGCGGCATAATGTTGTTCAGTGCGGTATATTGTTGTTCAGTGGGGCATAATGTTGTTCAGTGCGGCATGGTGTTGTTCAGTGCGGGATGGTGTTGTTCAGTGCGGCATGGTGTTGTTCAGTGCGGCATGGTGTTGTTCAGTGCGGCATGGTGTTGTTCAGTGCGGCATTGTGTTGTTCAGTGCGGCATGGTGTTGTTCAGTGCGGCATGGTGTTGTTCAGTGCGGCATGGTGTAGTTCAGTGCGGCATGGTGTAGTTCAGTGCGGCATGGTGTTGTTCAGTGCGGCATGGTGTTGTTCAGTGCGGCATGGTGTTGTTCAGTGCCGCATGGTGTTGTTCAGTGCCGCATGGTGTTGTTCAGTGCGGGATGGTGTTGTTCAGTGCGGGATGGTGTTGTTCAGTGCGGGATGGTGTTGTTCAGTGCCGCATGGTGTTGTTCAGTGCGGGATGGTGTTGTTCAGTGCGGCATGGTGTTGTTCAGTGCGGCATGGTGTTGTTCAGTGCGGGATGGTGTTGTTCAGTGCGGGATGGTGTTGTTCAGTGCGGGATGGTGTTGTTCAGTGCGGCATGGTGTTGTTCAGTGCGGCATGGTGTTGTTCGGCATGGTGTTGTTCAGTGCGGCATGGTGTTGTTCAGTGCGGCATGGTGTTGTTCAGTGCGGGATGGTGTTGTTCAGTGCGGGATGGTGTTGTTCAGTGCGGCATGGTGTTGTTCAGTGCGGCATGGTGTTGTTCAGTGCGGCATAATGTTGTTCAGTGCGGCATGGTGTTGTTCAGTGCGGCATGGTGTTGTTTAGTGCGGCATCGTGTTGTTCAGTGCAGCATGGTGTTCAGTGCGGAATGGTGTTGTTCAGTGCGGCATGGTGTTGTTCAGTGCGGCATGGTGTTGTTAAGTGCGGCATGGTGTTGTTCAGTGCGGCGTAATGTTGTTCAGTGGGGCATGGTGTTGTTCAGTGCGGCATGGTGTTGTTCAGTGCGGCATGGTGTTGTTCAGTGCGGCATGGTGTTGTTCAGTGCGGCATGGTGCTGTTCAGTGCGGCATGGTGCTGTTCAGTGCGGCATGGTGTTGTTCAGTGCGGCATGGTGTTGTTCAGTGCGGCATGGTGTTGTTCAGTGCGGCATGGTGTTGTTCAGTGCGGCATGGTGTTGTTCAGTGCGGCATGGTGTTGTTCAGTGCGGCATGGTGTTTTTCAGTGCGGCATAATGTTGTTCAGTGCGGCATAATGTTGTTCAGTGCGGCATAATGTTGTTCAGTGCGGCATAATGTTGTTCAGTGCGGCATAGTGTTGTTCAGTGCGGGATGGTGTTGTTCAGTGCGGCATGGTTTTGTTCAGTGCGGCATGGTGTTGTTCAGTGCGGCATGGTGTTGTTCAGTGCGGCATGGTGTTGTTCAGTGCGGCATGGTGTTGTTCAGTGCGGCATGGTGTTGTTCAGTGCGGCATGGTGTTGTTCAGTGCAGCATGGTGTTGTTCAGTGCGGGATGGTGTTGTTCAGTGCGGGATGGTGTTGTTCAGTGCGGCATAATGTTGTTCAGTGCGGCATGGTGTTGTTCAGTGCGGCATGGTGTTGTTCAGTGCGGCATAATGTTGTTCAGTGCGGTATAATGTTGTTCAGTGCTGCATGGTGTTGTTCAGTGCGGCATGGTGTTGTTCAGTGCGGCATGGTGTTGTTCAGTGCGGCATGGTGTTGTTCAGTGCGGCATGGTGTTGTTCAGTGCGGCATGGTGTTGTTCAGTGCGGCATGGTGTTGTTCAGTGCGGCATGGTGTTGTTCAGTGCGGCATGGTGTTGTTCAGTGCGGCATGGTGTTGTTCAGTGCGGCATGGTGTTGTTCAGTGCGGCATGGTGTTGTTCAGTGCGGCATGGTGTTGTTCAGTGCGGCATGGTGTTGTTCAGTGCGGCATGGTGTTGTTCAGTGCGGCATGGTGTTGTTCAGTGCGGCATGGTGTTGTTCAGTGCGGCGTCGTGTTGTTCAGTGCGGAATGGTGTTGTTCAGTGCGGCATGGTGTTGTTCAGTGCGGCATGGTGTTGTTCAGTGCGGCATGGTGTTGTTCAGTGCGGCATGGTGTTGTTCAGTGTGGCGTAATGTTGTTCAGTGGGGCATGGTGTTGTTCAGTGCGGCATGGTGTTGTTCAGTGGGGCATAATGTTGTTCAGTGCGGCATGGTGTTGTTCAGTGCGGGATGGTGTTGTTCAGTGCGGCATGGTGTTGTTCAGTGCGGCATGGTGTTGTTCAGTGCGGCATGGTGTTGTTCAGTGCGGCATGGTGTTGTTCAGTGCGGCATGGTGTTGTTCAGTGCGGAATGGTGTTGTTCAGTGCGGAATGGTGTTGTTCAGTGCGGCATGGTGTTGTTCAGTGCGGCATGGTGTTGTTCAGTGCGGCATTGTGTTGTTCAGTGCGGCATGGTGTTGTTCAGTGCGGCATGGTGTAGTTCAGTGCGGCATGGTGTAGTTCAGTGCGGCATGGTGTTGTTCAGTGCGGCATGGTGTTGTTCAGTGCGTGATGGTGTTGTTCAGTGCGGGATGGTGTTGTTCAGTGCGGGATGGTGTTGTTCAGTTTGGCATGGTGTTGTTCAGTGCGGCATGGTGTTGTTCAGTGCGGCATGGTGTTGTTCAGTGCGGCATGGTGTTGTTCAGTGCGGGATGGTGTTGTTCAGTGCGGGATGGTGTTGTTCAGTGCGGCATGGTGTTGTTCAGTGCGGCATGGTGTTGTTCAGTGCGGCATGGTGTTGTTCAGTGCGGCATGGTGTTGTTCAGTGCGGCATGGTGTTGTTCAGTGCGGCATGGTGTTGTTCAGTGCGGCATGGTGTTGTTCAGTGCGGCATGGTGTTGTTCAGTGCGGCATGGTGTTGTTCAGTGCGGCATGGTGTTGTTCAGTGCGGCATGGTGTTGTTCAGTGCGGCATGGTGTTGTTCAGTGCGGCATGGTGTTGTTCAGTGCGGCATGGTGTTGTTCAGTGCGGCGTCGTGTTGTTCAGTGCAGCATGGTGTTGTTCAGTGCGGAATGGTGTTGTTCAGTGCGGCATGGTGTTGTTCAGTGCGGCATGGTGTTGTTAAGTGCGGCATGGTGTTGTTCAGTGCGGCGTAATGTTGTTCAGTGCGGCGTAATGTTGTTCAGTGGGGCATGGTGTTGTTCAGTGCGGCATGGTGTTGTTCAGTGCGGCATGGTGTTGTTCAGTGCGGCATGGTGCTGTTCAGTGCCGCATGGTGTTGTTCAGTGCGGCATGGTGTTGTTCAGTGCGGCATGGTGTTGTTCAGTGCGGCATGGTGTTGTTCAATGCGGCATGGTGTTGTTCAGTGCGGCATGGTGTTGTTCAGTGCGGCATGGTGTTGTTCAGTGCGGAATGGTGTTGTTCAGTGCGGCATGGTGTTGTTCAGTGCGGCATGGTGTTGTTAAGTGCGGCATGGTGTTGTTCAGTGCGGCGTAATGTTGTTCAGTGCGGCATAATGTTGTTCAGTGCGGCATAATGTTGTTCAGTGCGGCATAATGTTGTTCAGTGCGGCATAATGTTGTTCAGTGCGGCATAATGTTGTTCAGTGCGGGATGGTGTTGTTCAGTGCGGGATGGTGTTGTTCAGTGCGACATGGTGTTGTTCAGTGCGGCATGGTGTTGTTCAGTGCGGCATGGTGTTGTTCAGTGCGGCATGGTGTTGTTCAGTGCGGCATGGTGTTGTTCAGTGCGGCATGGTGTTGTTCAGTGCGGGATGGTGTTGTTCAGTGCGGGATGGTGTTGTTCAGTGCGGGATGGTGTTGTTCAGTGCGGCATGGTGTTCAGTGCGGCATAATGTTGTTCAGTGCGGCATGGTGTTGTTCAGTGCGGCATGGTGTTGTTCAGTGCGGCATAATGTTGTTCAGTGCGGCACCTAGCACCTAGAAGGTAAATAAATAGGAAGGAAGGACTCACCGGTGACGTCGTCGCCCACGTCCAAGCGTTGTACTTTGTATTTTCATCCTTCTGACAGTGGAAAACATATAGCCAACAAACACCGTGGAACCTAAACGAATGAAAGAAAACTATCATTTGGCCACAACCAACATTCACAGATACAACACAATGTGACGTGCGGTGTTGAGGTTAAAGGTTGAGTGAAGGGCCCTCGTTTTAAACTACTTTTTTGAAAAGGAGTGGGAACAAGTAAGACGTATTTAATTTATTTATTGGGAAGTAGTAAGACTTATTAAATTTATTTAATCTACTTTTCTTCCCAGGCAAAATTTGATGTGCTGCAATTCCAAATTTCCAAAGTGAATGAAGGAATGAAATCCTTTAAATTATGATTTTGTATAAATACTAGGCATAAACACAAAATCTACGGCACAAAATGGGCAGACTTTACTTGTTTGAAAAGGACTGGTTACAAGACAGACTTTTTTAATTTATTTAATGGGAAGAAGACTTATTTAGTTTAATCGATCTATTTTTGTTCCCTGGCAAAATTCGATTTGCTGCAATTCCAAATTTCCAAAGTGAATGAAGGAATGAAGTCGTTTAAATTATGATTTTGTATAAATACTAGGCATAGACACAAAATCTACGGCACAAAACGGGCAGACTTTACTTGTTTGAAGAGGACTGGTTGCAAGACAGACTTTTCTGATTTATTTAATGGGAAGAAGACTTATTTAGTTTATTTAATCTCTTTTTGTTGCCTGGCAAAATTGGATTTGCTGAAATTGTATTTTGCCAAATCTTGACTTGAGACCTGATAGGAAGTATTAAACGCTCAGTTAAATCGATACAAGTTGGTAATAAGAGCGAGTAATGTTGGTTGAAGCGATGAATGAAGGTTAAAAGCAATTTAAATTATGACTTTGTATAAATACTAGATATTAACAGAACATCTACTGCGCAAAATGGGCAGAGTTTACTTGTTTGAGAAGGAGTGGCTTATTTAAGTCTAAGATTTATTTAATCTGTTTGTTCCCAGGCAAAATTGGATGTGATGCAATTCCAAATTTCACCACATGATGGTGCCAAATTTTGACTTCATAGGACATATTCAACACTTAACTATTATGTTCAAGGTAATCAGATTTGTTTATTATTCTAATGGCCTTTTCAAAACTATTCTGGATTACTACTTTGGATCTATTCTACATTACTTGGCAACAACATACTCTGTAACAGATTAGGCAGTATAATCACATATGTTAACTTGAGAGTGCCCACACTCAATCTACTTATCGTGATGTGTTAAATCAATTACTGTTAGACATTATTATTCTGATAATCTACCAAATCTTTGAATTGAAGAATTTGTGATTTAATTAATAGCTTGTTGTTATGTTCAGGGTAATCAGACTTGTATATAATTCTAATGGCCTTCTTTTGAAAACTATTCTGAATTACAACTTTGGATCTTATATTACTTTGCAACAATATACTCGGTGACAGATTAGGCAGTATAATCACATATGTTAACTTCAGTGCCCACACTGTATTTATTTATGGTTATTTGTTAAATCAAGTACTGTTAGACATGAAATAGGAAGTGTTTAACATAAATGTTATGGCTACTCACCGTTGTAGCTCGCTCCTGGTCAATGATACGAGCCTCTTCTTGCAGTGGAAAACTTGCAGCCAACAAACACCGTGGAACCTAAAGGAATGAAATTAAACATTAACATTTCGCCTGGACCAATATTCACACGTACAACGCAACGCGGCTACACTTCTGCTAGCGCCTCAGCTACACGTTGCTATTACAAACGTAAATCTCTTTAAACACAATGAGTGTTACTTACCGTGTACGCTGTAGACGGTCCAGTTGCAAGCAGAAAATAAAGATATTTCTGTTGATATTCGTCGTTGCTCAGTGGCTCACGGCCATCGCGCCAACAGATTTGAATTTTGGTGGAAGTTCAGCCAATTACGTCATATCCGCGGCACATGACTGCGATGTAATACCCGCTTATCTGAAACGGCAGTTAAAAGTAGTTACATCAAGTTTTCTTTTTTAATCAACGCAATCATTTACAACCGTTGACCAGAAAGAATCGTCGAAATTCGACGTTTCCCCCAAACGCCACACTCACTCGCTTTTCAGGGCAACAAAAGTACTTCTTTTTAAAAACGATGAATTGTACTTACCGTGTACGCTCTGGACGGTCCAGTTGCAAGCAGAAAATAAAAATATTTCTCTCGTTAGTCGTATGTTACCATCCGCTGTGTCTTTGTCAACATCGCCATTTTCCTACTTCCTGTTGCGAGCCACGCCCACGGATTTAAATTCTGGCGGAAGAGCCCGCCCATTGGCGTCGTTTTCGCGTATAGCAAATCCTATTGGTTGGGAAGGGGGCGCGGTTATGCAGCCGAGGGGTCCTGTGATCGGTGGGATGTAAAGTAGGCGTCGACGTCACGTCCGCGTCACGTGACCACGACGTGGCAGACGTCATATAGCAACCGCTGTTTTGTTTAGTAGACTTACAGTTGTTATGCATTGACATAATGGCGCACACTCCAAATAGATTTAAATAAATTAAATAATTCTTCTACCCACTCCCTTTTAAACAAGTTAACTCTCCCCGCGGATTTGAATTCCGGCGGAAGTTCTTACAGTTGTTATGCGTTGACATAATGGCGCACTGGTTAGCATGTCCACCTCTTAAGCATGATGTTGCGGGTTCGACGCCTGATCAATGTTAGCATGGAGTGAGCTGAAGTGCATGGCGCTGAAGATTTGAATCTTTGAAATGCGCTGAGGTCTGACGTATCAGGCAGAATGGTTTGCCATCACGTTCAACAAAAAATAGAAACTTTCCCACTCTGATAAAAACGTCCTGTGTTCATCTACATATTTTCGTTTTGCTGTGCATCTTTTACCTGCCATTTCGAGAGCCCAATTGACACTAATAGTTTACTGGAATGTGTTTGCCCATCCTACTTTGTGGAATTTCACCACATGCGCTTTTGACGAAAATACTAAATTGAACTCAAGTGAAGCCAACACGCACAACCACCCCCCCCCCCCCCCCCCCCCCCCCCCCCCACACACACACACACACCTACACACACACAAATGTTGATATGAACATAAAAGAGCCGCATGCGGTTCGGGAGTTGCGGCTTGGCCAAACCTGTACTATACAACTTTATTTGTGTAAAATTTTCACAACAGCTGTCACACAAACAAAGCGGGAAAAACCGAAGACGTGCGTGTTCCGCCCACGCTGGATTTATTTGCACCTTTGAAAAGACACCGTATTGCCGCAGATGTGGCAAAGAGTACTTTTGGGCATCTGAGACGGAAGGATGTCCAAAGCATCACGTCACCTGCTCTGGTAGGAATGGTGGTGGGACGTTGAGGTCAACCGCTTTGGGGTTGGCTGAATCTTTGGTCGCAGGATGCCACACACTTGAAGACAGAAGCAGAAAAGCAGAGCTAAATGCAAAATGTACTCACCGGTGACTCCAATTTTTTCCCCCCCTGAAGAAATGGATGGACGGGTGGCCCCGGCTGGCCGGTGGGACTCTTGTTATTCTGACCCTTTTTAGTGCGCGTTTGGGGCAACAACCGTTTTTTTGTGGCGCTCTCTTCTGGTTCAAGAGTGCCCTGCATGTGAATTTGCCTTTCCTGCCTTCTGATTGGATGAGCGCCGGTGTGACGCGGTGCCTCTGTCACCGTGGCGGGGGGTATACGTCGGCATCGGAGCGTCTGCCAACGTCTGAGACCGGCTGGCAGTGTATCGGTCCAGTAATGCCAGACGAATGAGTGACTGAAGAATGTAGCTATTTTGTCTGAGAAAAAGGTGTGCTCATTGATAAGCTTACCTGTCCTTGTTGCTTCAGCGCTGACTCCAGATCTGCTACTCTGCTTTGATAGTGACCCATTTCTACTGTCATGTAACATGGGGGGAAGAGATGGTGCAAATGGTAAAACATGGATTGTTCACAGGAATAAATTGGCAGAGCTGAAATTCCAAATTTGTCCAAAAGATGGCGCCAGACCAAAACATGAGACCAAAAAAGGGGCCAAAATAAGCTAAGCAAGTTAAAATAGAAATAAAACAGGAACACGGTGTCGGATTGTGAGTCACGCATGGACGCACAAATGTGATTTTTACTTTTTGATTTCTTTGCTTGGCTAAAAATGTATTCTGTAACAGCTTAAAGCAATATTGTTAGTCAATTCGATCAAGGGACCCGTCACTATGAGAATAGTGGCGTGACATAAATTGTTTGGAGAAGCACAAATGTGATTTTTACTTCTTGATTTCTTTGCTTGGCTAAAAATTGATTCCCTCTTTCATGAACTGTGTTTTGCAATCGAATTGTTCTGGGATTGAATGATTTTATTAACACGGGTATCAGTGGGTGAAATTGTTCGGTTTCTGGAGTGATTAAGATTTGTAATTCTATTTCATGTTTCTTCAATAAATGTCTTGTGTATATTCATCTACTTTGTTGTGCGCTGATTTGTACTGAATGTACAATCGATGGTTCGGGGTTGATTTGACAATTTGATTAATGTGCGGGGGGTTATTATGGTATAACATAGGACCGTAATAAATAAAAGTAACATCAGACAATTTTAGAGAATTGAATAACTTTCGTAGTTATTTGAGACACGAGTGAATTTCAATCCGTTTGAAAGTTTGCTTCGTCTGAATAAATTAACGGAAGTGTTTGAATCGGATTATCGGTTTGGTGTAGAACTAAAAGTAATTTAATTATTTGAAGGGCGCAGGCCCGTTTCCCCTTTTGACGGGCCGCGTAAAAAGTAACTCCGAACATGTTAGAGAATTAAATAACTTTCGTAGATATTTAAGGGAAGAGTGATTATTGAAAGAGGTGCGTTTTACACTACCATCAGCTTTTCTCTGGTCTGAAAGGAGGAGGAGGGAGGCTCCTCCTCCTCCTTTCAGACCAGAGAACACCCGAGGCTGGGTGAGAACGGGGAGGCTGCGACCCGGTCGGGGGTTGCGGGAAGGGGCGCCACCTTGATCTCCTTCTCGGCGTCGTAGTCCTCTCCGCTGGTCTGGGCTAGCAGAGCGTAGGCTCGTTGCAGCGCTTGATATTCTTGCGTCAGCTGGCGGTAGCGAAGCTCCGCCTCCTCATGCACACACCAATGCAACACAGCACTAGTACCAGAATCAGTCAGACCGGCGACAAAGCACCCGCGACGCAAAGACGAGTCCGATTCCAGGCTGAAGAGGAATGTTTGGCGCCAATACGCTGGCAGAAATGGCGGGCTACCTCTTCGGGTTCCGTGTCGGGGGTTCTGTCGGTGTGAAAAGACAAGGACGATCCGTCCGAGTCCACCAACACGTCTTCGTCGTAGCCGTAAAATGTTTCGATGACCTGCGGGCGCGGAAGCAAACATCTCTCTGAACAAACTGAAGCGACACCTCACGATGAATCGACGAGAGGAACGATAGCGAGAAAAAGGCCATTTCATCTTGCGCAACACCAAGCAGCCGCAAACAAACAGACTCACCTTGCAGGACCTCACGCTTTGTTCCTCCTCAGAGATTCTCGACGTCGGTATCGTAGCAGCAAATCTCTCTCCTGTCGACACAAATAATCCGCCTTTGAGATTCTTTGGATGCAAAGGGAACGAACGGCTCCGGCGCAGAAACAAACGCGACTCACGATGACATTTCTGACATGAGCTCCTGTCTCCAGAGCCTGAAAAACCCGTCACCGGCGATGATTGGAGGGACGCTCGTCTTTTCCAAAAGTGACAACTACAGGGTGTGTCAGGGTTTTCCAGATTATCTTTATCGTATGATTATGTTGCTTTGACTTTGACTGCAACCTGTAATAAATAATATTATTTATCCCTTATTTATCCCTATCGCTTATCCCTTCCTACACAAAGTCGTAAAACATCCCTTGCTATGTTTTGACTAGAGGTCAAGGGCTTTCTCTATTCAATCCACTCTTACACCCACCCTGTTTCTCTTAATAAAAATGCTCGTGCAGGAGCCGAGAGTCAGACTTCATTCGTACAACGGATGGACTCTCCACCTGCAGGTGTCCAAAAGAACTTACTTGTCTCCCGTGTGGTTCTTGCAAAATAAGTTGGAGCGAGCGCAACTCTAACAGGGTGCATTTTGCCACTAGCTGCCTACGGACAATGACGTCGCGCTCGCGGCTCATGGTTGACGGGCTGAGCAGCCGGGCGAGTCCGTCGTTTTCAGCGCACAGCGAGTGGCAAAGGCGCTGACAAAACGGGAGCTTTGAGCTGCTGAAAACGGCAAAACAAGTCTAAAGCGTGTTCAAACGCGTGCGCACAATGCTCCTGCTTGAAAGGTCGGAATTTAAGGGGCCAATTTTTTGGATGGCGGCCGCCGGCCAAGCTTTGGACGGAAAAGGTTTCCTGGCGACAGCGAGCGAGCGCGGCGCTGCCGTACGTGCACCGAGTCACCTGCCTGAAGACCTTGGACAAGTCGTCGATGATGTGCCGCTGCTCCACAACTTGAAGGAACTCCATTTCACCGTCCTGCTGGCCGCAACCGCGCTCCAGGTCATTGAGCGAACTAGGCCTTCTCTGTGGAACACAAATGCAGTGGACTCTGTTGGCACGCCGCCGTTGTCCGCGTCGACTTACCAAGCTTGCCATCTCCTCGTTCTCCTGGGTGACAAAGCGCACTTTGTTTTCAAGGCGACACAGCACCAGTGAGAGTTCTTCATTCTTCCTGCTCAGGCGTTTGTTTTTGTCCAGGAGTGGCAGAAACTGGCTTTCTGTTTCTCTCAGTCGCTTAAGCTGCAAGCATGAAGTGCGGGATGCGAAAGACGCACAACACGCGGGCCAGAACGTATCCATTCCTTTTGCATCGGTTTGAACGGAATCGTGGCTTTGGCTCCCAATAAAAGACATCTACCAGGCAACCGACTCGCCGCGCCGCTCAACTAATAAGCAAGCGCAATGGGTGCCTCGCTGGATGGCGCGCATCAAACGTAGCGCAAACCTTCAAGCGTGCCGTCAATAAATCACCAGTTCATTGCGCTCTTCAGAAAGCAGGGCGTTTCGATCCTCCAGTTTCCTGATGACTGCGCTGAGCTCAGCGATTTTCAGATGAAACCTTCGCGTGTCCCGATCCTCCTGAGACTGAAAACGCTCCGCAACACACACACACAACCACTCGTTCAAAGTTCAAAACTGTTTTTGTGCTACCTTCCTCCAGCAACGAACTAAGTCATGCGTACTGCAAGTGTGTGATGAGGTGGCTTACGCTATGAAGAGGATTGCTAGTAGCGCCGTTGACCCCACTTCCAGGGTAGTTTAGGCCCGCCCTTTGGGAATCCCTCAGGGCAGCGATCTGCTGCTCGGCAGCCTGAGTCTGCAGCTGAAGGCGGTGGACGTGGCCGGCCCCAGGGATTTATCCAAAACACTAACCGCTCTGTCTTTCAGCTTGATCTCATCCATCTGGATGTACAAACGGGGAGCGCTCAGGCAGGCGGGCAAACTCATTTGCCAGAATTGTGACAAAAACAAAGAGAGCAACCGGCCAATTTTTATCTTGAATCGACTAGAACACCATTGCTGTGACAAAAGCGAAGCGAGCAACCGGACGTTTTCTTCTTGTGAAATAGAATAGAATAGAATGCCTTAGGTGTCATTGCACTGCAGGTATACAACGAAATTGGGAACATAGCCACGCACCGCGCATCTGATCAGTCCTACCAGTCGGCGGATCTCCCTCTCGCAGTCTCTCTTGGTTCGGCTCAGCTCCTCCCGATGCTGGTGATGAGCCGATCGGAGCTCGGCCGCTCGGGACTGCCAGGCCTGCTGGGCCGCTGCCAGGGCTTCTTCCGCGCTCCTGGTGGAGGCGACACCGCTCGGTCTCCCGACACCGCCGCGTCTCCTCCACTTCCGCCAGCAAAGCGCCCCCGCTCCTCACCTGAGCAGACATTGCGCCACATCGGGCCGTTGAGACCGCAACGGAGCGCCGCGACGCTTACTGGGGACAAGCTACACAATACGGTAGCGGCCGCATCGGAGCCCGACGTGGCGTGCGGATAGTCAGACACGGATTGAGCGGATCACCTTGTCCATGGAGCCGTCCCTCAGGCTGAGGACCAAGGCATTCAGTCGCTGGATCTCTCCATCTTTGATTTTGATCACTCTCATCAGCTCCATTTCATGCTGCCGCAGTAATGTCTCCCTGGTAACGGCTAACTCTTTCTGCTTCTCCTCATGGAGTTTGCTTTTGAGTTCCGTCATGGCGGCGGTGGCACGGTGGTGCTCCGCCCGCAGGTCCTGACTTCTCTCTCTCTCCAGACAGCTGACCTGACATGACTTAGACAAACTTTATTGTCATCTTGTCTGCACATGGTGCATACAAAACGAAATTTCGTTGCACACGGCTTACAACAAAGTAGTGATATTGCAGTTGAATAGAAGTAACATATCCTATGAAAATATATATATATATACATATACTGTATATATATATATATATTACAAATAAGTATAAAGTGCAGCAGTGCTAATTATGCAATAGTGCAAGTAGGCAAAACAGTATTCAAGAGTGTGCAGAGGAATGCTAAACCATGTATTAAACTTCTATTTAAAGGGTTTACACAAGTTCAGTAAAGTTGGTAGTGCGAGATAGTGCAAGATAGAGGTCCGTAGTGTCATAAAGTACAGATCTGTGAATGTGTGATGCAGAGTTCAGTTTAGAGCTCAACAGTTCTAATGTTCAACAGTCTGATGACAGCAGGGAAAAAGCTGTTGCAGAACCTGGTGGACCTGCAGCGGATTGTGCGAAACCTCTTCCCAGAGGGCAGCAGGGAGAACAGTCCATGGTGGGGGTGTGATGGGTCATTGATGATGTTACGGGCACGGGACATGCAGCGCTGAGATGAAATGTCCTGAATGGAGGGAAGAGGAGCCCCTATGATCCTCTCTGCTGTCCTCACCACTCTCCTCACGTTCTTCCAATCGGAGGCGGTGCAGCCTCCACACCACACAGAGAGTCAGCTTGTCAGAATGCTCTCTATGGTGCTCCTGTAGAACGTCCTCATGATGGGTGGGGGCAGGTGGTCTCTCCTCATCCTCCGCAGGAAGTACAAGCGCTTCTGTGCCCTCTTGATCAGTGCCGTAGTGTTCATAGTCCAGGTGAGGTCTTCTGTGATGTGGACCCCCAGGAATTTGGTGCTGCTGACCACCTCCACAGCTGAGCTGTTGATGATCAGTGGAGCGTGGTGAGGCTGGTTTTTCCTGAAGTCGACGATGATCTCCTTCATCTTCTCCACATTCAGGATCAGGCTGTTGTCTCTGCACCAGCCCACCAGCTGCTCCACCTCCTCTCTGTAGTCCAGGTCGTTGTTGTCTCTGATGAGCCCCACCACCGTTGTGTCGTCTGCGAACTTCACGATGTGATTGGTGGTGAACCTGGGGACGCAGTCGTGTGGCATCAGGGTGAACAGCAGGGGGCTCAGGACGCAGCCCTGAGGGGAGCCTGTGCTGAGGGTGATGACATCAGAGGTGTTCTGTCCGACCCGGACTGACTGAGGTCTGTTGGTGAGGAAGTCTAGCAGCCAGTTGCGAAGGGGGTGTTGAAGCCCAGGTGTTCCAATTTTCCTACTAGATGCTGTGGGATGATGGTGTTAAACGCTGAGCTGAAGTCCAGGAACAGCATCCGAACATGGGTGTTCTTCTCCTCCAGGTGAGCCAGGCTCAGGTGAAGAACGGAGGAGATGGCGTCCTGAGTGGAGCGGTTTTGCCGGTCGGCAAACTGGAACGGGTCAAATAATGGGGGGAGTCTGGAAACGATGTGATCTTTAAGCAGCCTTTCGAAGCACTTCATCATGACCGGAGTCAGTGCAACAGGCCGGTAATCATTAAATGAGGTGATTTGAGGTTTCTTCGGCACCGGAATGATGGAGGCAGTCTTAAAGCACGCTGGCACTGTGGCTTGGCCCAGCGAGGTGTTAAAAATGTCTGTGATGACCCCAGCCAGCTGACTTGCACATTCCCTGAACACACGCCCAGGAATGTTGTCGGGGCCAGGGGCCTTACGGGGGTTGACTCTCCTCAGGGTCTTCAACACATCGGCGGAGTCAAGGCAGAGTACCTCCTCTTCCTGATGGGGGACAGTTTTAACTGCTGGAGTGCCGTTTAGTGCCTCGAACCTCCCAAAGAAGTTATTTAGACCATTTAGAAAGTCAGCATCAACTTCACCCACCGGGGTGGGGGAGGGTGAGTTGTAGTCTGTAATCGCCCGTATGCCTTGCCACATACTCCTGGTGTTGTTGGCGTCGTGGAAACGATCCTGAATTTTTCGACTGTGGTCTCGCTTCGCTACCCTGATGGCACGGTTCAAGTTGGCTCTCGCTGTCCTCAGTGTCTCCTTGTCGCCAGACTTGAAGGCAGAGTTCCGCGCTCGTAGCGTTTGACGTACCTCCTCAGTCATCCAGGGTCGTTGGTTGCCCCGGGTGATGATATTCTTAGTGGTGCTGACGTCCTCGGTGCATTTGTTGACGTAGGCTGACACAGTCATGGCACACGCATGTCAAATCTACATCGGGGAAACTGGGAGGGAGGGAGGGAGGGAGGGAGGGAGGGCGGGCGGGAGGGAGGCAAGCAGGGAGGCAGGCAGGCAGGGAGGCAGGCAGGGAGGCAGGCAGGGAAGCAGGCAGGGAGGAAGGCAGTGTCTGTCTGTTGAGGTTTTCACCTTGTTCTTCTCCTGCTGAAGTTCTAACTGGACGTCCATCAGTTTGGCTCTCAGCTCGTCATTGGCGGCCTGAAAGGCGTCCGTTCGCTCCGCCTTGACCCGCCCTGCCGGAGCTCGTTTGGACATCTCTTACTCGAGTCTCGCCCGGTCGTCAGTCAGAGATCACAACATTTGTACCTGGAGAGCACAAACGCAGCGCTGTTTTCCACTGGCTTCGGACTCAACTTCAATCGGTACCGTAACGTACAACATCATAAACATAGATCTAGCTTGACTTATTCATTGAATAAATGCATTTGGTTCTTCAAAACTGCATCACGCAACATAGCGTGACCGAGACGGCCGTTATCCACCTGCGTGAAGTTATTTGGTGAAATGAATGAGATGTTTAAGACACCATCGTTCTGTCTCTATGTAGATGAAGGGAAATAATCGATTGCTGAAGGTCCAAAGGTGTTGTGATAAACAAATAAACATATTAGTGACATATTTGTGATAAACATATTAGGCAGGATAATCACATATGTTAACTTGACTGCCCACACTGTATTTATTTATGGTTATTTGTTAAATCGAGTACTGTTAGACATGAAATAGGAAGTGTTTAACATAAATGGACGACGAAAGGGGTACTCACCATTGTAGCTCCTGCTGGTCAATGATACGAGCTTCTTCTTGCAGTGGAAAACATACAGCCAACAAACACCGTGGAACCTAAAGGAAGGAAATTAAACATTAACATTTAGCCTCAACCAACATTCACAGATACAACGCAACGCAAACTACACAAACGTAAATCTTTTTAAACACAATGAGTTGTACTTACCGTGTACGCTCTAGACGGTCCACTTGCAAGCAGAAAATAAAGATATTTCTGTTGATAATCGTCGTGTTTGTATCCGTTGTCTCGCTCAAGGCCATTGCGCCCACAGATTTGAATTTTGGGGAGAGTTCAGCCTATTGACGTCATTTCCGCGGTGTAATACCCGCATATCTGAAACGGCAAAGTTAAGAGTAGAGTTAAATAAAGTTTTTAATCAACGCAATAATTTACAAACGTTGACCAGTCGAAATAATCGTCGAAATTTGGCGTCTGTGGCTGGAAGCAGACGCCGAGTTCGACGTTCCTCCCAAATGCCACACTCCCTCGCTTTTCAGGGCTACAAAAAAAAACATATTTTTCAAAACAATGAGTTGTAATTACCTTGTACGCTCTAGACGGTCAAGTTGCAAGCTGAAAACAAAAATATTTGTCTTGTTAGTCGTCGTGTTACTAACCGCTGTGTCTTGTTTGCCAGCATTGCCGCTTTCCTACTTCCTGTTGCAAGCCACGCCCACGGATTATAATTTTGCCGTGAGTTCCGCCTATTGACGTCATGTCCGCGTCGCATGACTGCGACGTAATATTATCTAAAACTGTTTGTGCGGCATGGTGTTGTTCTGTGCGGTATTGTGTTATTCTGTGCGGCGTCGTGTTGTTCTGTGCGGCGTAGTGTTGTTCAGTGCGGCGGCATGTTGTTCAGTGCGGCATGTTGTTGTTCGGTGCGGCATGTTGTTGTTCAGTGCGGCATGGTGTTGTTCACTGCGGCATGGTGTTATTCAGTGCGGCATGGTGTTGTTCAGTGCGGCATGGTGTTTTTCAGTGCGGCATGGTGTTGTTCAGTGCGGGATGGTGTTGTTCAGTGCGGCATGGTGTTGTTCAGTGCGGCATGGTGTTGTTCAGTGCGGCATGGTGTTGTTCAGTGCGGCATGGTGTTGTTCAGTGCGGCATGGTGTTGTTCAGTGCGGCGTAATATTGTTCAGTGCGGCGTAATGTTGTTCAGTGGGGCATGGTGTTGTTCAGTGCGGCATGGTGTTGTTCAGTGCGGCATGGTGTTGTTCAGTGCGACATGATGTTGTTCAGTGCGGCATAATGTTGTTCAGTGCGGCATAATGTTGTTCAGTGCGGCATAATGTTGTTCAGTGCGGCATAATGTTGTTCAGTGCGGCATAATGTTGTTCAGTGCGGCATGTGTTGTTCAGTGCGGGATGGTGTTGTTCAGTGCGGCATGGTGTTGTTCAGTGCGGCATAGTGTTGTTCAGTGCGGCATGGTGTTGTTCAGTGCGGCATGGTGTTGTTCAGTGCGGCATGGTGTTGTTCAGTGCGGCATGGTGTTGTTCAGTGCGGGATGGTGTTGTTCAGTGCGGCATGGTGTTGTTCAGTGCGGCATGGTGTTGTTCGGCATGGTGTTGTTCAGTGCGGCATGGTGTTGTTCAGTGTGGCATGGTGTTGTTCAGTGCGGGATGGTGTTCAGTGCGGGATGGTGTTGTTCAGTGCGGGATGGTGTTGTTCAGTGCGGCATGGTGTTGTTCAGTGCGGCATGGTGTTGTTCAGTGCGGCATAATGTTGTTCAGTGCGGCATGGTGTTGTTCAGTGCGGCATGGTGTTGTTTAGTGCGGCGTCGTGTTGTTCAGTGCAGCATGGTGTTCAGTGCGGAATGGTGTTGTTCAGTGCGGCATGGTGTTGTTCAGTGCGGCATGGTGTTGTTAAGTGCGGCATGGTGTTGTTCAGTGCGGCGTAATGTTGTTCAGTGGGGCATGGTGTTGTTCAGTGCGGCATGGTGTTGTTCAGTGCGGCATGGTGTTGTTCAGTGCGGCATGGTGTTGTTCAGTGCGGCATGGTGCTGTTCAGTGCGGCATGGTGCTGTTCAGTGCGGCATGGTGTTGTTCAGTGCGGCATGGTGTTGTTCAGTGCGGCATGGTGTTGTTCAGTGCGGCATGGTGTTGTTCAGTGCGGCATGGTGTTGTTCAGTGCGGCATGGTGTTGTTCAGTGCGGCATGGTGTTGTTCAGTGCGGCATGGTGTTTTTCAGTGCGGCATAATGTTGTTCAGTGCGGCATAATGTTGTTCAGTGCGGCATAATGTTGTTCAGTGCGGCATAATGTTGTTCAGTGCGGGATGGTGTTGTTCAGTGCGGCATGGTTTTGTTCAGTGCGGCATGGTGTTGTTCAGTGCGGCATGGTGTTGTTCAGTGCGGCATGGTGTTGTTCAGTGCGGCATGGTGTTGTTCAGTGCGGCATGGTGTTGTTCAGTGCGGCATGGTGTTGTTCAGTGCGGCATGGTGTAGTTCAGTCCTGCATGGTGTTGTTCAGTGCGGCATGGTGTTGTTCAGTGCGGCATGGTGTTGTTCAGTGCGGGATGGTGTTGTTCAGTGCGGCATGGTGTTGTTCAGTGCGGCATGGTGTTGTTCAGTGCGACATGATGTTGTTCAGTGCGGCATAATGTTGTTCAGTGCGGCATAATGTTGTTCAGTGCGGCATAATGTTGTTCAGTGCGGGATGGTGTTGTTCAGTGCGGCATGGTGTTGTTCAGTGCGGCATGGTGTTGTTCAGTGCGGCATGGTGTTGTTCAGTGCGGCATGGTGTTGTTCAGTGCGGCATGGTGTTGTTCAGTGCGGCATGGTGTTGTTCAGTGCGGCATGGTGTTGTTCAGTGCGGGATGGTGTTGTTCAGTGCGGGATGGTGTTGTTCAGTGCGGGATGGTGTTGTTCAGTGCGGGATGGTGTTGTTCAGTGCGGGATGGTGTTGTTCAGTGCGGCATGGTGTTGTTCAGTGCGGCATGGTGTTGTTCAGTGCGGCATGGTGTTGTTCAGTGCGGCATGGTGTTGTTCAGTGCGGCATGGTGTTGTTCAGTGCGGCATGGTGTTGTTCAGTGCGGCATGGTGTTGTTCATTGCGGCATGGTGTTGTTCATTGCGGCATGGTGTTGTTCATTGCGGCATGGTGTTGTTCAGTGCGGCGTCGTGTTGTTCAGTGCAGCATGGTGTTGTTCAGTGCGGAATGGTGTTGTTCAGTGCGGCATGGTGTTGTTCAGTGCGGCATTGTGTTGTTCAGTGCGGCATGGTGTTGTTCAGTGCGGCATGGTGTAGTTCAGTGTGGCATGGTGTAGTTCAGTGCGGCATGGTGTTGTTCAGTGCGGCATGGTGTTGTTCAGTGCGGCATGGTGTTGTTCAGTGCGGGATGGTGTTGTTCAGTGCGGGATGGTGTTGTTCAGTGCGGCATGGTGTTGTTCAGTGCGGGATGGTGTTGTTCAGTGCGGCATGGTGTTGTTCAGTGCGGCATGGTGTTGTTCAGTGCGGCATGGTGTTGTTCAGTGCGGCATGGTGTTGTTCAGTGCGGCATGGTGTTGTTCAGTGCGGCATGGTGTTGTTCAGTGCGGCATGGTGTTGTTCAGTGCGGCATGGTGTTGTTCAGTGCGGCATGGTGTTGTTCAGTGCGGCATGGTGTTGTTCAGTGCGGCATGGTGTTGTTCAGTGCGGCATGGTGTTGTTCAGTGCGGCATGGTGTTGTTCAGTGCGGCATGGTGTTGTTCAGTGCGGCATGGTGTTGTTCAGTGCGGCATGGTGTTGTTCAGTGCGGCATGGTGTTGTTCAGTGCGGCATGGTGTTGTTCAGTGCGGCGTCGTGTTGTTCAGTGCGGCATGGTGTTGTTCAGTGCGGAATGGTGTTGTTCAGTGCGGCATGGTGTTGTTAAGTGCGGCATGGTGTTGTTCAGTGCGGCGTAATGTTGTTCAGTGCGGCGTAATGTTGTTCAGTGGGGCATGGTGTTGTTCAGTGCGGCATGGTGTTGTTCAGTGCGGCATGGTGTTGTTCAGTGCGGCATGGTGTTGTTCAGTGCGGCATGGTGTTGTTCAGTGCGGCATGGTGCTGTTCAGTGCGTTGACCAGTCGAAATAATCGTCGAAATTTGGCGTCTGTGGCTGGAAGCAGACGCCGAGTTCGACGTTCCTCCCAAATGCCACACTCCCTCGCTTTTCAGGGCTACAAAAAAAAACATATTTTTCAAAACAATGAGTTGTAATTACCTTGTACGCTCTAGACGGTCAAGTTGCAAGCTGAAAACAAAAATATTTGTCTTGTTAGTCGTCGTGTTACTAACTGCTGTGTCTTGTTTGCCAGCATTGCCGCTTTCCTACTTCCTGTTGCAAGCCACGCCCACGGATTATAATTTTGCCGTGAGTTCCGCCTATTGACGTCATGTCCGCGTCGCATGACTGCGACGTAATATTATCTAAAACTGTTTGTGCGGCATGGTGTTGTTCTGTGCGGTATTGTGTTATTCTGTGCGGCGTCGTGTTGTTCTGTGCGGCGTAGTGTTGTTCAGTGCGGCGGCGTGTTGTTCAGTGCGGCATGTTGTTGTTCGGTGCGGCATGTTGTTGTTCAGTGCGGCATGGTGTTGTTCACTGCGGCATGGTGTTATTCAGTGCGGCATGGTGTTGTTCAGTGCGGCATGGTGTTGTTCAGTGCGGCATGGTGTTGTTCAGTGCGGGATGGTGTTGTTCAGTGCGGCATGGTGTTGTTCAGTGCGGCATGGTGTTGTTCAGTGCGGCATGGTGTTGTTCAGTGCGGCATGGTGTTGTTCAGTGCGGCATGGTGTTGTTCAGTGCGGCATGGTGTTGTTCAGTGCGGCATGGTGTTGTTCAGTGCGACATGATGTTGTTCAGTGCGGCATAATGTTGTTCAGTGCGGCATAATGTTGTTCAGTGCGGCATAATGTTGTTCAGTGCGGCATAATGTTGTTCAGTGCGGCATAATGTTGTTCAGTGCGGCATGGTGTTGTTCAGTGCGGGATGGTGTTGTTCAGTGCGGCATGGTGTTGTTCAGTGCGGCATAGTGTTGTTCAGTGCGGCATGGTGTTGTTCAGTGCGGCATGGTGTTGTTCAGTGCGGCATGGTGTTGTTCAGTGCGGGATGGTGTTGTTCAGTGCGGCATGGTGTTCAGTGCGGCATAATGTTGTTCAGTGCGGCATAATGTTGTTCAGTGCGGCATGGTGTTGTTCAGTGCGGCATAATGTTGTTCAGTGCGGCATAATGTTGTTCAGTGCGGTATATTGTTGTTCAGTGGGGCATAATGTTGTTCAGTGCGGCATGGTGTTGTTCAGTGCGGGATGGTGTTGTTCAGTGCGGCATGGTGTTGTTCAGTGCGGCATGGTGTTGTTCAGTGCGGCATGGTGTTGTTCAGTGCGGCATTGTGTTGTTCAGTGCGGCATTGTGTTGTTCAGTGCGGCATGGTGTTGTTCAGTGCGGCATGGTGTAGTTCAGTGCGGCATGGTGTAGTTCAGTGCGGCATGGTGTTGTTCAGTGCAGCATGGTGTTGTTCAGTGCCGCATGGTGTTGTTCAGTGCCGCATGGTGTTGTTCAGTGCGGGATGGTGTTGTTCAGTGCGGGATGGTGTTGTTCAGTGCGGGATGGTGTTGTTCAGTGCGGGATGGTGTTGTTCAGTGCGGCATGGTGTTGTTCAGTGCGGGATGGTGTTGTTCAGTGCGGGATGGTGTTGTTCAGTGCGGGATGGTGTTGTTCAGTGCGGGATGGTGTTGTTCAGTGCGGCATGGTGTTGTTCAGTGCGGCATGGTGTTGTTCAGTGCGGGATGGTGTTGTTCAGTGCGGGATGGTGTTGTTCAGTGCGGGATGGTGTTGTTCAGTGCGGGATGGTGTTGTTCAGTGCGGCATGGTGTTGTTCAGTGCGGCATGGTGTTGTTCGGCATGGTGTTGTTCGGCATGGTGTTGTTCAGTGCGGCATGGTGTTGTTCAGTGCGGCATGGTGTTGTTCAGTGCGGGATGGTGTTCAGTGCGGGATGGTGTTGTTCAGTGCGGGATGGTGTTGTTCAGTGCGGCATGGTGTTGTTCAGTGCGGCATGGTGTTGTTCAGTGCGGCATAATGTTGTTCAGTGCGGCATGGTGTTGTTCAGTGCGGCATGGTGTTGTTTAGTGCGGCGTCGTGTTGTTCAGTGCAGCATGGTGTTCAGTGCGGAATGGTGTTGTTCAGTGCGGCATGGTGTTGTTCAGTGCGGCATGGTGTTGTTAAGTGCGGCATGGTGTTGTTCAGTGCGGCGTAATGTTGTTCAGTGGGGCATGGTGTTGTTCAGTGCGGCATGGTGTTGTTCAGTGCGGCATGGTGTTGTTCAGTGCGGCATGGTGCTGTTCAGTGCGGCATGGTGCTGTTCAGTGCGGCATGGTGTTGTTCAGTGCGGCATGGTGTTGTTCAGTGCGGCATGGTGTTGTTCAGTGCGGCATGGTGTTGTTCAGTGCGGCATGGTGTTGTTCAGTGCGGCATGGTGTTGTTCAGTGCGGCATGGTGTTTTTCAGTGCGGCATAATGTTGTTCAGTGCGGCATAATGTTGTTCAGTGCGGCATAATGTTGTTCAGTGCGGCATAATGTTGTTCAGTGCGGCATAATGTTGTTCAGTGCGGCATAATGTTGTTCAGTGCGGGATGGTGTTGTTCAGTGCGGCATGGTTTTGTTCAGTGCGGCATGGTGTTGTTCAGTGCGGCATGGTGTTGTTCAGTGCGGCATGGTGTTGTTCAGTGCGGCATGGTGTTGTTCAGTGCGGCATGGTGTTGTTCAGTGCGGCATGGTGTTGTTCAGTGCGGCATGGTGTTGTTCAGTGCGGGATGGTGTTGTTCAGTGCGGGATGGTGTTGTTCAGTGCGGCATAATGTTGTTCAGTGCGGCATGGTGTTGTTCAGTGCGGCATAATGTTGTTCAGTGCGGCATGGTGTTGTTCAGTGCGGCATGGTGTTGTTCAGTGCGGCATAATGTTGTTCAGTGCGGCATGGTGTTGTTCAGTGCGGCATGGTGTTGTTTAGTGCGGCGTCGTGTTGTTCAGTGCAGCATGGTGTTCAGTGCGGAATGGTGTTGTTCAGTGCGGCATGGTGTTGTTCAGTGCGGCATGGTGTTGTTAAGTGCGGCATGGTGTTGTTCAGTGCGGCGTAATGTTGTTCAGTGGGGCATGGTGTTGTTCAGTGCGGCATGGTGTTGTTCAGTGCGGCATGGTGTTGTTCAGTGCGGCATGGTGTTGTTCAGTGCGGCATGGTGCTGTTCAGTGCGGCATGGTGCTGTTCAGTGCGGCATGGTGTTGTTCAGTGCGGCATGGTGTTGTTCAGTGCGGCATGGTGTTGTTCAGTGCGGCATGGTGTTGTTCAGTGCGGCATGGTGTTGTTCAGTGCGGCATGGTGTTGTTCAGTGCGGCATGGTGTTTTTCAGTGCGGCATAATGTTGTTCAGTGCGGCATAATGTTGTTCAGTGCGGCATAATGTTGTTCAGTGCGGCATAATGTTGTTCAGTGCGGCATAATGTTGTTCAGTGCGGCATAATGTTGTTCAGTGCGGGATGGTGTTGTTCAGTGCGGCATGGTTTTGTTCAGTGCGGCATGGTGTTGTTCAGTGCGGCATGGTGTTGTTCAGTGCGGCATGGTGTTGTTCAGTGCGGCATGGTGTTGTTCAGTGCGGCATGGTGTTGTTCAGTGCGGCATGGTGTTGTTCAGTGCGGCATGGTGTTGTTCAGTGCGGCATGGTGTTGTTCAGTGCGGGATGGTGTTGTTCAGTGCGGGATGGTGTTGTTCAGTGCGGCATGGTGTTGTTCAGTGCGGCATAATGTTGTTCAGTGCGGCATAATGTTGTTCAGTGCGGTATAATGTTGTTCAGTGCTGCATGGTGTTGTTCAGTGCGGCATGGTGTTGTTCAGTGCGGCATGGTGTTGTTCAGTGCGGCATGGTGTTGTTCAGTGCGGCATGGTGTTGTTCAGTGCGGCATGGTGTTGTTCAGTGCGGCATGGTGTTGTTCAGTGCGGCATGGTGTTGTTCAGTGCGGCATGGTGTTGTTCAGTGCGGCATGGTGTTGTTCAGTGCGGCATGGTGTTGTTCAGTGCGGCATGGTGTTGTTCAGTGCGGCATGGTGTAGTTCAGTCCTGCATGGTGTTGTTCAGTGCGGCATGGTGTAGTTCAGTGCGGCATGGTGTTGTTCAGTGCGGGATGGTGTTGTTCAGTGCGGCATGGTGTTGTTCAGTGCGGCATGGTGTAGTTCAGTGCGGCATGGTGTTGTTCAGTGCGGGATGGTGTTGTTCAGTGCGGCATGGTGTTGTTCAGTGCGGCATGGTGTTGTTCAGTGCGACATGATGTTGTTCAGTGCGGCATAATGTTGTTCAGTGCGGCATAATGTTGTTCAGTGCGGCATAATGTTGTTCAGTGCGGGATGGTGTTGTTCAGTGCGGCATGGTGTTGTTCAGTGCGGCATGGTGTTGTTCAGTGCGGCATGGTGTTGTTCAGTGCGGCATGGTGTTGTTCAGTGCGGCATGGTGTTGTTCAGTGCGGCATGGTGTTGTTCAGTGCGGGATGGTGTTGTTCAGTGCGGGATGGTGTTGTTCAGTGCGGGATGGTGTTGTTCAGTGCGGGATGGTGTTGTTCAGTGCGGCATGGTGTTGTTCAGTGCGGCATGGTGTTGTTCAGTGCGGCATGGTGTTGTTCAGTGCGGCATGGTGTTGTTCAGTGCGGCATGGTGTTGTTCAGTGCGGCATGGTGTTGTTCAGTGCGGCATGGTGTTGTTCAGTGCGGCATGGTGTTGTTCAGTGCGGCATGGTGTTGTTCAGTGCGGCATGGTGTTGTTCAGTGCGGCATGGTGTTGTTCAGTGCGGCATGGTGTTGTTCAGTGCGGCGTCGTGTTGTTCAGTGCAGCATGGTGTTGTTCAGTGCGGAATGGTGTTGTTCAGTGCGGCATGGTGTTGTTCAGTGCGGCATGGTTTTGTTCAGTGCGGCATTGTGTTGTTCAGTGCGGCATGGTGTTGTTCAGTGCGGCATGGTGTAGTTCAGTGCGGCATGGTGTAGTTCAGTGCGGCATGGTGTTGTTCAGTGCGGCATGGTGTTGTTCAGTGCGTGATGGTGTTGTTCAGTGCGTGATGGTGTTGTTCAGTGCGGGATGGTGTTGTTCAGTTTGGCATGGTGTTGTTCAGTGCGGCATGGTGTTGTTCAGTGCGGCATGGTGTTGTTCAGTGCGGGATGGTGTTGTTCAGTGCGGGATGGTGTTGTTCAGTGCGGGATGGTGTTGTTCAGTGCGGGAAGGTGTTGTTCAGTGCGGGATGGTGTTGTTCAGTGCGGCATGGTGTTGTTCAGTGCGGCATGGTGTTGTTCAGTGCGGCATGGTGTTGTTCAGTGCGGCATGGTGTTGTTCAGTGCGGCATGGTGTTGTTCAGTGCGGCATGGTGTTGTTCAGTGCGGCATGGTGTTGTTCAGTGCGGCATGGTGTTGTTCAGTGCGGCATGGTGTTGTTCAGTGCGGCATGGTGTTGTTCAGTGCGGCATGGTGTTGTTCAGTGCGGCATGGTGTTGTTCAGTGCGGCATGGTGTTGTTCAGTGCGGCATGGTGTTGTTCAGTGCGGCGTCGTGTTGTTCAGTGCGGCATGGTGTTGTTCAGTGCGGCATGGTGTTGTTCAGTGCGGCATGGTGTTGTTCAGTGCGGCATGGTGTTGTTAAGTGCGGCATGGTGTTGTTAAGTGCGGCATGGTGTTGTTCAGTGCGGCGTAATGTTGTTCGGTGCGGCGTAATGTTGTTCAGTGGGGCATGGTGTTGTTCAGTGCGGCATGGTGTTGTTCAGTGCGGCATGGTGTTGTTCAGTGCGGCATGGTGCTGTTCAGTGCGGCATGGTGTTGTTCAGTGCGGCATGGTGTTGTTCAGTGCGGCATGGTGTTGTTCAGTGCGGCATGGTGTTGTTCAGTGCGGCATGGTGTTGTTCAGTGCGGCATGGTGTTGTTCAGTGCGGAATGGTGTTGTTCAGTGCGGCATGGTGTTGTTCAGTGCGGCATGGTGTTGTTAAGTGCGGCATGGTGTTGTTCAGTGCGGCGTAATGTTGTTCAGTGCGGCATAATGTTGTTCAGTGCGGCATAATGTTGTTCAGTGCGGCATAATGTTGTTCAGTGCGGCATAATGTTGTTCAGTGCGGCATAATGTTGTTCAGTGCGGGATGGTGTTGTCCAGTGCGACATGGTGTTGTTCAGTGCGGCATGGTGTTGTTCAGTGCGGCATGGTGTTGTTCAGTGCGGCATGGTGTTGTTCAGTGCGGCATGGTGTTGTTCAGTGCGGCATGGTGTTGTTCAGTGCGGCATGGTGTTGTTCAGTGCGGGATGGTGTTGTTCAGTGCGGGATGGTGTTGTTCAGTGCGGCATGGTGTTCAGTGCGGCATGGTGTTGTTCAGTGCGGCATGGTGTTGTTCAGTGCGGCATGGTGTTGTTCAGTGCGGGATGGTGTTGTTCAGTGCGGGATGGTGTTGTTCAGTGCGGGATGGTGTTGTTCAGTGCGGCATGGTGTTCAGTGCGGCATAATGTTGTTCAGTGCGGCATGGTGTTGTTCAGTGCGGCATGGTGTTGTTCAGTGCGGCATAATGTTGTTCAGTGCGGCACCTAGCACCTAGAAGGTAAATAAATAGGAAGGAAGGACTCACCGGTGACGTCGTCGCCCACGTCCAAGCGTTGTACTTTGTATTTTCATCCTTCTGACAGTGGAAAACATATAGCCAACAAACACCGTGGAACCTAAACGAATGAAAGAAAACTATCATTTGGCCACAACCAACATTCACAGATACAACACAATGTGACGTGCGGTGTTGAGGTTAAAGGTTGAGTGAAGGGCCCTCGTTTTAAACTACTTTTTTGAAAAGGAGTGGGAACAAGTAAGACGTATTTAATTTATTTATTGGGAAGTAGTAAGACTTATTAAATTTATTTAATCTACTTTTCTTCCCAGGCAAAATTTGATGTGCTGCAATTCCAAATTTCCAAAGTGAATGAAGGAATGAAATCCTTTAAATTATGATTTTGTATAAATACTAGGCATAAACACAAAATCTACGGCACAAAATGGGCAGACTTTACTTGTTTGAAAAGGACTGGTTACAAGACAGACTTTTTAAATTTATTTAATGGGAAGAAGACTTATTTAGTTTAATTGATCTATTTTTGTTCCCTGGCAAAATTCGATTTGCTGCAATTCCAAATTTCCAAAGTGAATGAAGGAATGAAGTCGTTTAAATTATGATTTTGTATAAATACTAGGCATAGACACAAAATCTACGGCACAAAACGGGCAGACTTTACTTGTTTGAAGAGGACTGGTTGCAAGACAGACTTTTCTGATTTATTTAATGGGAAGAAGACTTATTTAGTTTATTTAATCTCTTTTTGTTGCCTGGCAAAATTGGATTTGCTGAAATTGTATTTTGCCAAATCTTGACTTGAGACCTGATAGGAAGTATTAAACGCTCAGTTAAATCGATACAAGTTGGTAATAAGAGCGAGTAATGTTGGTTGAAGCGATGAATGAAGGTTAAAAGCAATTTAAATTATGACTTTGTATAAATACTAGATATTAACAGAACATCTACTGCGCAAAATGGGCAGAGTTTACTTGTTTGAGAAGGAGTGGCTTATTTAAGTCTAAGATTTATTTAATCTGTTTGTTCCCAGGCAAAATTGGATGTGATGCAATTCCAAATTTCACCACATGATGGTGCCAAATTTTGACTTCATAGGACATATTCAACACTTAACTATTATGTTCAAGGTAATCAGATTTGTTTATTATTCTAATGGCCTTTTCAAAACTATTCTGGATTACTACTTTGGATCTATTCTACATTACTTGGCAACAACATACTCTGTAACAGATTAGGCAGTATAATCACATATGTTAACTTGAGAGTGCCCACACTCAATCTACTTATCGTGATGTGTTAAATCAATTACTGTTAGACATTATTATTCTGATAATCTACCAAATCTTTGAATTGAAGAATTTGTGATTTAATTAATAGCTTGTTGTTATGTTCAGGGTAATCAGACTTGTATATAATTCTAATGGCCTTCTTTTGAAAACTATTCTGAATTACAACTTTGGATCTTATATTACTTTGCAACAATATACTCGGTGACAGATTAGGCAGTATAATCACATATGTTAACTTCAGTGCCCACACTGTATTTATTTATGGTTATTTGTTAAATCAAGTACTGTTAGACATGAAATAGGAAGTGTTTAACATAAATGTTATGGCTACTCACCGTTGTAGCTCGCTCCTGGTCAATGATACGAGCCTCTTCTTGCAGTGGAAAACTTGCAGCCAACAAACACCGTGGAACCTAAAGGAATGAAATTAAACATTAACATTTCGCCTGGACCAATATTCACACGTACAACGCAACGCGGCTACACTTCTGCTAGCGCCTCAGCTACACGTTGCTATTACAAACGTAAATCTCTTTAAACACAATGAGTGTTACTTACCGTGTACGCTGTAGACGGTCCAGTTGCAAGCAGAAAATAAAGATATTTCTGTTGATATTCGTCGTTGCTCAGTGGCTCACGGCCATCGCGCCAACAGATTTGAATTTTGGTGGAAGTTCAGCCAATTACGTCATATCCGCGGCACATGACTGCGACGTAATACCCGCTTATCTGAAACGGCAGTTAAAAGTAGAGTTACATCAAGTTTTCTTTTTTAATCAACGCAATCATTTACAACCGTTGACCAGAAAGAATCGTCGAAATTCGACGTTCCCCCCAAACGCCACACTCACTCGCTTTTCAGGGCAACAAAAGTACTTCTTTTTAAAAACGATGAGTTGTACTTACCGTGTACGCTCTGGACGGTCCAGTTGCAAGCAGAAAATAAAAATATTTCTCTCGTTAGTCGTATGTTACCATCCGCTGTGTCTTTGTCAACATCGCCATTTTCCTACTTCCTGTTGCGAGCCACGCCCACGGATTTAAATTCTGGCGGAAGAGCCCGCCCATTGGCGTCGTTTTCGCGTATAGCAAATCCGATTGGTTGGGAAGGGGGCGCGGTTATGCAGCCGAGGGGTCCTGTGATCGGTGGGATGTAAAGTAGGCGTCGACGTCACGTCCGCGTCACGTGACCACGACGTGGCAGACGTCATATAGCAACCGCTGTTTTGTTTAGTAGACTTACAGTTGTTATGCATTGACATAATGGCGCACACTCCAAATAGATTTAAATAAATTAAATAATTCTTCTGCCCACTCCCTTTTAAACAAGTTAACTCTCCCCGCGGATTTGAATTCCGGCGGAAGTTCTTACAGTTGTTATGCGTTGACATAATGGCGCACTGGTTAGCATGTCCACCTCTTAAGCATGATGTTGCGGGTTCGACGCCTGATCAATGTTAGCATGGAGTGAGCTGAAGTGCATGGCGCTGAAGATTTGAATCTTTGAAATGCGCTGAGGTCTGACGTATCAGGCAGAATGGTTTGCCATCACGTTCAACAAAAAATAGAAACTTTCCCACTCTGATAAAAACGTCCTGTGTTCATCTACATATTTTCGTTTTGCTGTGCATCTTTTCCCTGCCATTTCGAGAGCCCAATTGACACTAATAGTTTACTGGAATGTGTTTGCCCATCCTACTTTGTGGAATTTCACCACATGCGCTTTTGACGAAAATACTAAATTGAACTCAAGTGAAGCCAACACGCACGCATCCCCCCCCCCCCCCCACACACACACACACACACACACCTACACACACACACACAAATGTTGATATGAACATAAAAGAGCCGCATGCGGTTCAGGAGTTGCGGCTTGGCCAAACCTGTACTATACAACTTTATTTGTGTAAAATTTTCACAACAGCTGTCACACAAACAAAGCGGGAAAAACCGAAGACGTGCGTGTTCCGCCCACGCTGGATTTATTTGAAAAGACACCGTATTGCCGCAGATGTGGCAAAGAGTACTTTTGGGCATCTGAGACGGAAGGATGTCCAAAGCATCACGTCACCTGCTCTGGTAGGAATGGTGGTGGGACGTTGAGGTCAACCGCTTTGGGGTTGGCTGAATCTTTGGTCGCAGGATGCCACACACTTGAAGACAGAAGCAGAAAAGCAGAGCTAAATGCAAAATGTACTCACCGGTGACTCCAATTTTTTCCCCCCCTGAAGAAATGGATGGACGGGTGGCCCCGGCTGGCCGGTGGGACTCTTGTTATTCTGACCCTTTTTAGTGCGCTTTTGGGGCAACAACCGTTTTTTGTGGCGCTCTCTTCTGGTTCAAGAGTGCCCTGCATGTGAATTTGCCTTTCCTGCCTTCTGATTGGATGAGCGCCGGTGTGACGCGGTGCCTCTGTCACCGTGGCGGGGGGTATACGTCGGCATCGGAGCGTCTGCCAACGTCTGAGACCGGCTGGCAGTGTATCGGTCCAGTAATGCCAGACGAATGAGTGACTGAAGAATGTAGCTATTTTGTCTGAGAAAAAGGTGTGCTCATTGATAAGCTTACCTGTCCTTGTTGCTTCAGCGCTGACTCCAGATCTGCTACTCTGCTTTGATAGTGACCCATTTCTACTGTCATGTAACATGGGGGGAAGAGATGGTGCAAATGGTAAAATATGGATTGTTCACAGGAATAAATTGGCAGAGCTGAAATTCCAAATTTGTCCAAAAGATGGCGCCAGACCAAAACATGAGACCAAAAAAGGGGCCAAAATAAGCTAAGCAAGTTAAAATAGAAATAAAACAGGAACACGGTGTCGGATTGTGAGTCACGCATGGACGCACAAATGTGATTTTTACTTTTTGATTTCTTTGCTTGGCTAAAAATGTATTCTGTAACAGCTTAAAGCAATATTGTTAGTCAATTCGATCAAGGGACCCGTCACTATGAGAATAGTGGCGTGACATAAATTGTTTGGAGAAGCACAAATGTGATTTTTACTTCTTGATTTCTTTGCTTGGCTAAAAATTGATTCCCTCTTTCATGAACTGTGTTTTGCAATCGAATTGTTCTGGGATTGAATGATTTTATTAACACGGGTATCAGTGGGTGAAATTGTTCGGTTTCTGGAGTGATTAAGATTTGTAATTCTATTTCATGTTTCTTCAATAAATGTGTTGTGTATATTCATCTACTTTGTTGTGCGCTGATTTGTACTGAATGTACAATCGATGGTTCGGGGTTGATTTGACAATTTGATTAATGTGCGGGGGGTTATTATGGTATAACATAGGACTGTAATAAATAAAAGTAACATCAGACAATTTTAGAGAATTGAATAACTTTCGTAGTTATTTGAGACACGAGTGAATTTCAATCCGTTTGAAAGTTTGCTTCGTCTGAATAAATTAACGGAAGTGTTTGAATCGGATTATCGGTTTGGTGTAGAACTGAAAGTAATTTAATTATTTGAAGGGCGCAGGCCCGTTTCCCCTTTTGACGGGCCGCGTAAAAAGTAACTCCGAACATGTTAGAGAATTAAATAACTTTCGTAGATATTTAAGGGAAGAGTGAATTTCGTCAAAAGTGAATTCGTTTGAAAATGTACTTCCTCTAAATAAAATAACGACGATGGTTAAAATAGATCATTTGAGTTGGTGAAGGATAAAAGTATTTCGATTGTCCGTCGGGCGCGGCCCAGTTCTTAATTTTGTCGGGCCGCGTCAAAAGTTAAACAGGACACGATCGAAAAATAGACTTGCCTTCCAAATTAATTACTGGGCAAATCTAAATAGAGTAAGACATTTTTATTCGTTTTAAGAAAGTTGTTATTCTTTTTAAAGCAATCAAGTGGGGTGAAGCACTCCGACAGTTAAGTGCTAGATCTACATATAAGAAGTTAGAATTAATAACGTAAAGTGCATTAATTTTCTCCTTAAATGCTATTATTGTCACACTTTTATTAATTCGATTCTCTTTCGAATAAACAAGTTGGTCGGCTCGCTGCTTGAGCGACCAAGTAGAACGGACCCATATCAACATTTACTTCGGCAAAACTAGTGCTAGGGTGCGCTATACAAACGAATCCCTGAGGTCTTAACAAAGACATCTAAAAATATCCGTAACATAATAAGAACTTCAAACATTAGCGGGGAGCCATCAATACGATGCGGTCACTTCGAAGTCTTGCCTCGAATTGAGTTACTCGGCTCGAGCTTAGGGTGACTTGAGAGGGATTGGCGTCGTACAGAAATTAGATTGATTCCGGTGGAGTTAATTTAACTCGGGTGGTTAGATTACGGACGAATCTCCGAACCCGGCTAAGACAAACCCGTTACCGGGAAGCCGGGGGCACCTTATTGAAAGAGGTGCGTTTGACACTACCATCAGCTTTTCTCTGGTCTGAAAGGAGGAGGAGGGAGGCTCCTCCTCCTCCTTTCAGACCAGAGAACACCCGAGGCTGGGTGAGAACGGGGAGGCTGCGACCCGGTCGGGGGTTGCGGTAAGGGGCGCCACCTTGATCTCCTTCTCGGCGTCGTAGTCCTCTCCGCTGGTCTGGGCTAGCAGAGCGTAGGCTCGTTGCAGCGCTTGATATTCTTGCGTCAGCTGGCGGTAGCGAAGCTCCGCCTCCTCATGCACACACCAATGCAACACAGCACTAGTACCAGAATCAGTCAGACCGGCGACAAAGCACCCGCGACGCAAAGACGAGTCCGATTCCAGGCTGAAGAGGAATGTTTGGCGCCAATACGCTGGCAGAAATGGCGGGCTACCTCTTCGGGTTCCGTGTCGGGGGTTCTGTCGGTGTGAAAAGACAAGGACGATCCGTCCGAGTCCACCAACACGTCTTCGTCGTAGCCGTAAAATGTTTCGATGACCTGCGGGCGCGGAAGCAAACATCTCTCTGAACAAACTGAAGCGACACCTCACGATGAATCGACGAGAGGAACGATAGCGAGAAAAAGGCCATTTCATCTTGCGCAACACCAAGAAGCCGCAAACAAACAGACTCACCTTGCAGGACCTCACGCTTTGTTCCTCCTCAGAGATTCTCGACGTCGGTATCGTAGCAGCAAATCTCTCTCCTGTCGACACAAATAATCCGCCTTTGAGATTCTTTGGATGCAAAGGGAACGAACGGCTCCGGCGCAGAAACAAACGCGACTCACGATGACATTTCTGACATGAGCTCCTGTCTCCAGAGCCTGAAAAACCCGTCACCGGCGATGATTGGAGGGACGCTCGTCTTTTCCAAAAGTGACAACTACAGGGTGTGTCAGGGTTTTCCAGATTATCTTTATCGTATGATTATGTTGCTTTGACTTTGACTGCAACCTGTAATAAATAATATTATTTATCCCTTATTTATCCCTATCGCTTATCCCTTCCTACACAAAGTCGTAAAACATCCCTTGCTATGTTTTGACTAGAGGTCAAGGGCTTTCTCTATTCAATCCACTCTTACACCCACCCTGTTTCTCTTAATAAAAATGCTCGTGCAGGAGCCGAGAGTCAGACTTCATTCGTACAACGGATGGACTCTCCACCTGCAGGTGTCCAAAAGAACTTACTTGTCTCCCGTGTGGTTCTTGCAAAATAAGTTGGAGCGAGCGCAACTCTAACAGGGTGCATTTTGCCACTAGCTGCCTACGGACAATGACGTCGCGCTCGCGGCTCATGGTTGACGGGCTGAGCAGCCGGGCGAGTCCGTCGTTTTCAGCGCACAGCGAGTGGCAAAGGCGCTGACAAAACGGGAGCTTTGAGCTGCTGAAAACGGCAAAACAAGTCTAAAGCGTGTTCAAACGCGTGCGCACAATGCTCCTGCTTGAAAGGTCGGAATTTAAGGGGCCAATTTTTTGGATGGCGGCCGCCGGCCAAGCTTTGGACGGAAAAGGTTTCCTGGCGACAGCGAGCGAGCGCGGCGCTGCCGTACGTGCACCGAGTCACCTGCCTGAAGACCTTGGACAAGTCGTCGATGATGTGCCGCTGCTCCACAACTTGAAGGAACTCCATTTCACCGTCCTGCTGGCCGCAACCGCGCTCCAGGTCATTGAGCGAACTAGGCCTTCTCTGTGGAACACAAATGCAGTGGACTCCGTTGGCACGCCGCCGTTGTCCGCGTCGACTTACCAAGCTTGCCATCTCCTCGTTCTCCTGGGTGACAAAGCGCACTTTGTTTTCAAGGCGACACAGCACCAGTGAGAGTTCTTCATTCTTCCTGCTCAGGCGTTTGTTTTTGTACAGGAGTGGCAGAAACTGGCTTTCTGTTTCTCTCAGTCGCTTAAGCTGCAAGCATGAAGTGCGGGATGCGAAAGACGCACAACACGCGGGCCAGAACGTATCCATTCCTTTTGCATCGGTTTGAACGGAATCGTGGCTTTGGCTCCCAAAAAAAGACATCTGTGGAGCGGTTTTGCCGGTCGGCAAACTGGAACGGGTCAAATAATGGGGGGAGTCTGGAAACGATGTGATCTTTAAGCAGCCTTTCGAAGCACTTCATCATGACCGGAGTCAGTGCAACAGGCCGGTAATCATTAAATGAGGTGATTTGAGGTTTCTTCGGCACCGGAATGATGGAGGCAGTCTTAAAGCACGCTGGCACTGTGGCTTGGCCCAGCGAGGTGTTAAAAATGTCTGTGATGACCCCAGCCAGCTGACTTGCACATTCCCTGAACACACGCCCAGGAATGTTGTCGGGGCCAGGGGCCTTACGGGGGTTGACTCTCCTCAGGGTCTTCAACACATCGGCGGAGTCAAGGCAGAGTACCTCCTCTTCCTGATGGGGGACAGTTTTAACTGCTGGAGTGCCGTTTAGTGCCTCGAACCTCCCAAAGAAGTTATTTAGACCATTTAGAAAGTCAGCATCAACTTCACCCACCGGGGTGGGGGAGGGTGAGTTGTAGTCTGTAATCGCCCGTATGCCTTGCCACATACTCCTGGTGTTGTTGGCGTCGTGGAAACGATCCTGAATTTTTCGACTGTGGTCTCGCTTCGCTACCCTGATGGCACGGTTCAAGTTGGCTCTCGCTGTCCTCAGTGTCTCCTTGTCGCCAGACTTGAAGGCAGAGTTCCGCGCTCGTAGCGTTTGACGTACCTCCTCAGTCATCCAGGGTCGTTGGTTGCCCCGGGTGATGATATTCTTAGTGGTGCTGACGTCCTCGGTGCATTTGTTGACGTAGGCTGACACAGTCATGGCACACGCATGTCAAATCTACATCGGGGAAACTGGGAGGGAGGGAGGGAGGGAGGGAGGGAGGGAGGGCGGGAGGGAGGCAAGCAGGGAGGCAGGCAGGCAGGGAGGCAGGCAGGGAGGCAGGCAGGGAGGCAGGCAGGGAAGCAGGCAGGGAGGAAGGCAGTGTCTGTCTGTTGAGGTTTTCACCTTGTTCTTCTCCTGCTGAAGTTCTAACTGGACGTCCATCAGTTTGGCTCTCAGCTCGTCATTGGCGGCCTGAAAGGCGTCCGTTCGCTCCGCCTTGACCCGCCCTGCCGGAGCTCGTTTGGACATCTCTTACTCGAGTCTCGCCCGGTCGTCAGTCAGAGATCACAACATTTGTACCTGGAGAGCACAAACGCAGCGCTGTTTTCCACTGGCTTCGGACTCAACTTCAATCGGTACCGTAACGTACAACATCATAAACATAGATCTAGCTTGACTTATTCATTGAATAAATGCATTTGGTTCTTCAAAACTGCATCACGCAACATAGCGTGACCGAGACGGCCGTTATCCACCTGCGTGAAGTTATTTGGTGAAATGAATGAGATGTTTAAGACACCATCGTTCTGTCTCTATGTAGATGAAGGGAAATAATCGATTGCTGAAGGTCCAAAGGTGTTGTGATAAACAAATAAACATATTAGTGACATATTTGTGATAAACATATTAGGCAGGATAATCACATATGTTAACTTGACTGCCCACACTGTATTTATTTATGGTTATTTGTTAAATCGAGTACTGTTAGACATGAAATAGGAAGTGTTTAACATAAATGGACGACGAAAGGGGTACTCACCATTGTAGCTCCTGCTGGTCAATGATACGAGCTTCTTCTTGCAGTGGAAAACATACAGCCAACAAACACCGTGGAACCTAAAGGAAGGAAATTAAACATTAACATTTAGCCTCAACCAACATTCACAGATACAACGCAACGCAAACTACACAAACGTAAATCTTTTTAAACACAATGAGTTGTACTTACCGTGTACGCTCTAGACGGTCCACTTGCAAGCAGAAAATAAAGATATTTCTGTTGATAATCGTCGTGTTTGTATCCGTTGTCTCGCTCAAGGCCATTGCGCCCACAGATTTGAATTTTGGGGAGAGTTCAGCCTATTGACGTCATTTCCGCGGTGTAATACCCGCATATCTGAAACGGCAAAGTTAAGAGTAGAGTTAAATAAAGTTTTTAATCAACGCAATAATTTACAAACGTTGACCAGTCGAAATAATCGTCGAAATTTGGCGTCTGTGGCTGGAAGCAGACGCCGAGTTCGACGTTCCTCCCAAATGCCACACTCCCTCGCTTTTCAGGGCTACAAAAAAAACCATATTTTTCAAAACAATGAGTTGTAATTACCTTGTACGCTCTAGACGGTCAAGTTGCAAGCTGAAAACAAAAATATTTGTCTTGTTAGTCGTCGTGTTACTAACCGCTGTGTCTTGTTTGCCAGCATTGCCGCTTTCCTACTTCCTGTTGCAAGCCACGCCCACGGATTATAATTTTGCCGTGAGTTCCGCCTATTGACGTCATGTCCGCGTCGCATGACTGCGACGTAATATTATCTAAAACTGTTTGTGCGGCATGGTGTTGTTCTGTGCGGTATTGTGTTATTCTGTGCGGCGTCGTGTTGTTCTGTGCGGCGTAGTGTTGTTCAGTGCGGCGGCGTGTTGTTCAGTGCGGCATGTTGTTGTTCGGTGCGGCATGTTGTTGTTCAGTGCGGCATGGTGTTGTTCACTGCGGCATGGTGTTATTCAGTGCGGCATGGTGTTGTTCAGTGCGGCATGGTGTTGTTCAGTGCGGCATGGTGTTGTTCAGTGCGGGATGGTGTTGTTCAGTGCGGCATGGTGTTGTTCAGTGCGGCATGGTGTTGTTCAGTGCGGCATGGTGTTGTTCAGTGCGGCATGGTGTTGTTCAGTGCGGCATGGTGTTGTTCAGTGCGGCGTAATATTGTTCAGTGCGGCGTAATGTTGTTCAGTGGGGCATGGTGTTGTTCAGTGCGGCATGGTGTTGTTCAGTGCGGCATGGTGTTGTTCAGTGCGACATGATGTTGTTCAGTGCGGCATAATGTTGTTCAGTGCGGCATAATGTTGTTCAGTGCGGCATAATGTTGTTCAGTGCGGCATAATGTTGTTCAGTGCGGCATAATGTTGTTCAGTGCGGCATAATGTTGTTCAGTGCGGCATGGTGTTGTTCAGTGCGGGATGGTGTTGTTCAGTGCGGCATGGTGTTGTTCAGTGCGGCATAGTGTTGTTCAGTGCGGCATGGTGTTGTTCAGTGCGGCATGGTGTTGTTCAGTGCGGCATGGTGTTGTTCAGTGCGGGATGGTGTTGTTCAGTGCGGCATGGTGTTCAGTGCGGCATAATGTTGTTCAGTGCGGCATAATGTTGTTCAGTGCGGCATGGTGTTGTTCAGTGCGGCATAATGTTGTTCAGTGCGGCATAATGTTGTTCAGTGCGGTATATTGTTGTTCAGTGGGGCATAATGTTGTTCAGTGCGGCATGGTGTTGTTCAGTGCGGTATATTGTTGTTCAGTGGGGCATAATGTTGTTCAGTGCGGCATGGTGTTGTTCAGTGCGGGATGGTGTTATTCAGTGCGGCATGGTGTTGTTCAGTGCGGCATGGTGTTGTTCAGTGCGGCATGGTGTTGTTCAGTGCGGCATGGTGTTGTTCAGTGCGGCATTGTGTTGTTCAGTGCGGCATTGTGTTGTTCAGTGCGGCATAATGTTGTTCAGTGCGGCATAATGTTGTTCAGTGCGGTATATTGTTGTTCAGTGGGGCATAATGTTGTTCAGTGCGGCATAATGTTGTTCAGTGCGGCATAATGTTGTTCAGTGCGGTATATTGTTGTTCAGTGGGGCATAATGTTGTTCAGTGCGGCATGGTGTTGTTCAGTGCGGGATGGTGTTATTCAGTGCGGCATGGTGTTGTTCAGTGCGGCATGGTGTTGTTCAGTGCGGCATGGTGTTGTTCAGTGCGGCATTGTGTTGTTCAGTGCGGCATTGTGTTGTTCAGTGCGGCATGGTGTAGTTCAGTGCGGCATGGTGTAGTTCAGTGCGGCATGGTGTTGTTCAGTGCGGCATGGTGTTGTTCAGTGCGGAATGGTGTTGTTCAGTGCGGCATGGTGTTGTTCAGTGCGGCATGGTGTTGTTCAGTGCGGCATGGTGTTGTTCAGTGCGGCATGGTGTTGTTCAGTGCGGCATGGTGTAGTTCAGTGCGGCATGGTGTAGTTCAGTGCGGCATGGTGTTGTTCAGTGCGGCATGGTGTTGTTCAGTGCGTGATGGTGTTGTTCAGTGCGGGATGGTGTTGTTCAGTGCGGGATGGTGTTGTTCAGTTTGGCATGGTGTTGTTCAGTGCGGCATGGTGTTGTTCAGTGCCGCATGGTGTTGTTCAGTGCGGGATGGTGTTGTTCAGTGCGGGATGGTGTTGTTCAGTGCGGGATGGTGTTGTTCAGTGCGGGATGGTGTTGTTCAGTGCGGGATGGTGTTGTTCAGTGCGGCATGGTGTTGTTCAGTGCGGCATGGTGTTGTTCAGTGCGGGATGGTGTTGTTCAGTGCGGGATGGTGTTGTTCAGTGCGGGATGGTGTTGTTCAGTGCGGCATGGTGTTGTTCAGTGCGGCATGGTGTTGTTCGGCATGGTGTTGTTCAGTGCGGCATGGTGTTGTTCAGTGCGGCATGGTGTTGTTCAGTGCGGGATGGTGTTCAGTGCGGGATGGTGTTGTTCAGTGCGGGATGGTGTTGTTCAGTGCGGCATGGTGTTGTTCAGTGCGGCATGGTGTTGTTCAGTGCGGCATAATGTTGTTCAGTGCGGCATGGTGTTGTTCAGTGCGGCATGGTGTTGTTTAGTGCGGCGTCGTGTTGTTCAGTGCAGCATGGTGTTCAGTGCGGAATGGTGTTTTTCAGTGCGGCATGGTGTTGTTCAGTGCGGCATGGTGTTGTTAAGTGCGGCATGGTGTTGTTCAGTGCGGCGTAATGTTGTTCAGTGGGGCATGGTGTTGTTCAGTGCGGCATGGTGTTGTTCAGTGCGGCATGGTGTTGTTCAGTGCGGCATGGTGTTGTTCAGTGCGGCATGGTGCTGTTCAGTGCGGCATGGTGCTGTTCAGTGCGGCATGGTGTTGTTCAGTGCGGCATGGTGTTGTTCAGTGCGGCATGGTGTTGTTCAGTGCGGCATGGTGTTGTTCAGTGCGGCATGGTGTTGTTCAGTGCGGCATGGTGTTGTTCAGTGCGGCATGGTGTTGTTCAGTGCGGCATGGTGTTTTTCAGTGCGGCATAATGTTGTTCAGTGCGGCATAATGTTGTTCAGTGCGGCATAATGTTGTTCAGTGCGGCATAATGTTGTTCAGTGCGGGATGGTGTTGTTCAGTGCGGCATGGTTTTGTTCAGTGCGGCATGGTGTTGTTCAGTGCGGCATGGTGTTGTTCAGTGCGGCATGGTGTTGTTCAGTGCGGCATGGTGTTGTTCAGTGCGGCATGGTGTTGTTCAGTGCGGCATAATGTTGTTCAGTGCGGGATGGTGTTGTTCAGTGCGGCATAATGTTGTTCAGTGCGGCATAATGTTGTTCAGTGCGGCATGGTGTTGTTCAGTGCGGCATAATGTTGTTCAGTGCGGCATAATGTTGTTCAGTGCGGTATAATGTTGTTCAGTGCTGCATGGTGTTGTTCAGTGCGGCATGGTGTTCAGTGCGGCATGGTGTTGTTCAGTGCGGCATGGTGTTGTTCAGTGCGGCATGGTGTTGTTCAGTGCGGCATGGTGTTGTTCAGTGCGGCATGGTGTTGTTCAGTGCGGCATGGTGTTGTTCAATGCGGCATGGTGTTGTTCAGTGCGGCATGGTGTTGTTCAGTGCGGCATGGTGTTGTTCAGTGCGGCATGGTGTAGTTCAGTCCTGCATGGTGTTGTTCAGTGCGGCATGGTGTAGTTCAGTGCGGCATGGTGTTGTTCAGTGCGGGATGGTGTTGTTCAGTGCGGCATGGTGTTGTTCAGTGCGGCATGGTGTTGTTCAGTGCGACATGATGTTGTTCAGTGCGGCATGATGTTGTTCAGTGCGGCATAATGTTGTTCAGTGCGGCATAATGTTGTTCAGTGCGGGATGGTGTTGTTCAGTGCGGCATGGTGTTGTTCAGTGCCGCATGGTGTTGTTCAGTGCGGGATGGTGTTGTTCAGTGCGGGATGGTGTTGTTCAGTGCGGGATGGTGTTGTTCAGTGCGGCATGGTGTTGTTCAGTGCGGCATGGTGTTGTTCAGTGCGGCATGGTGTTTTTCAGTGCGGCATAATGTTGTTCAGTGCGGCATAATGTTGTTCAGTGCGGCATAATGTTGTTCAGTGCGGCATAATGTTGTTCAGTGCGGGATGGTGTTGTTCAGTGCGGCATGGTTTTGTTCAGTGCGGCATGGTGTTGTTCAGTGCGGCATGGTGTTGTTCAGTGCGGCATGGTGTTGTTCAGTGCGGCATGGTGTTGTTCAGTGCGGCATAATGTTGTTCAGTGCGGGATGGTGTTGTTCAGTGCGGCATAATGTTGTTCAGTGCGGCATAATGTTGTTCAGTGCGGCATGGTGTTGTTCAGTGCGGCATAATGTTGTTCAGTGCGGCATAATGTTGTTCAGTGCGGTATAATGTTGTTCAGTGCTGCATGGTGTTGTTCAGTGCGGCATGGTGTTCAGTGCGGCATGGTGTTGTTCAGTGCGGCATGGTGTTGTTCAGTGCGGCATGGTGTTGTTCAGTGCGGCATGGTGTTGTTCAGTGCGGCATGGTGTTGTTCAGTGCGGCATGGTGTTGTTCAATGCGGCATGGTGTTGTTCAGTGCGGCATGGTGTTGTTCAGTGCGGCATGGTGTTGTTCAGTGCGGCATGGTGTAGTTCAGTCCTGCATGGTGTTGTTCAGTGCGGCATGGTGTAGTTCAGTGCGGCATGGTGTTGTTCAGTGCGGGATGGTGTTGTTCAGTGCGGCATGGTGTTGTTCAGTGCGGCATGGTGTTGTTCAGTGCGACATGATGTTGTTCAGTGCGGCATGATGTTGTTCAGTGCGGCATAATGTTGTTCAGTGCGGCATAATGTTGTTCAGTGCGGGATGGTGTTGTTCAGTGCGGCATGGTGTTGTTCAGTGCGGCATGGTGTTGTTCAGTGCGGCATGGTGTTGTTCAGTGCGGCATGGTGTTGTTCAGTGCGGCATGGTGTTGTTCAGTGCGGCATGGTGTTGTTCAGTGCGGCATGGTGTTGTTCAGTGCGGGATGGTGTTGTTCAGTGCGGGATGGTGTTGTTCAGTGCGGGATGGTGTTGTTCAGTGCGGGATGGTGTTGTTCAGTGCGGGATGGTGTTGTTCAGTGCGGCATGGTGTTGTTCAGTGCGGCATGGTGTTGTTCAGTGCGGCATGGTGTTGTTCAGTGCGGCATGGTGTTGTTCAGTGCGGCATGGTGTTGTTCAGTGCGGCATGGTGTTGTTCAGTGCGGCATGGTGTTGTTCAGTGCGGCATGGTGTTGTTCAGTGCGGCATGGTGTTGTTCAGTGCGGCATGGTGTTGTTCAGTGCGGCATGGTGTTGTTCAGTGCGGCGTCGTGTTGTTCAGTGCAGCATGGTGTTGTTCAGTGCGGAATGGTGTTGTTCAGTGCGGCATGGTGTTGTTCAGTGCGGCATGGTGTTGTTCAGTGCGGCATTGTGTTGTTCAGTGCGGCATGGTGTTGTTCAGTGCGGCATGGTGTAGTTCAGTGCGGCATGGTGTAGTTCAGTGCGGCATGGTGTTGTTCAGTGCGGCATGGTGTTGTTCAGTGCGTGATGGTGTTGTTCAGTGCGGGATGGTGTTGTTCAGTGCGGGATGGTGTTGTTCAGTTTGGCATGGTGTTGTTCAGTGCGGCATGGTGTTGTTCAGTGCGGGATGGTGTTGTTCAGTGCGGCATGGTGTTGTTCAGTGCGGGATGGTGTTGTTCAGTGCGGGATGGTGTTGTTCAATGCGGCATGGTGTTGTTCAGTGCGGCATGGTGTTGTTCAGTGCGGCATGGTGTTGTTCAGTGCGGCATGGTGTTGTTCAGTGCGGCATGGTGTTGTTCAGTGCGGCATGGTGTTGTTCAGTGCGGCATGGTGTTGTTCAGTGCGGCATGGTGTTGTTCAGTGCGGCATGGTGTTGTTCAGTGCGGCATGGTGTTGTTCAGTGCGGCATGGTGTTGTTCAGTGCGGCATGGTGTTGTTCAGTGCGGCGTCGTGTTGTTCAGTGCAGCATGGTGTTGTTCAGTGCGGAATGGTGTTGTTCAGTGCGGCATGGTGTTGTTCAGTGCGGCATGGTGTTGTTCAGTGCGGCGTAATGTTGTTCAGTGCGGCGTAATGTTGTTCAGTGGGGCATGGTGTTGTTCAGTGCGGCATGGTGTTGTTCAGTGCGGCATGGTGTTGTTCAGTGCGGCATGGTGCTGTTCAGTGCGTTGACCAGTCGAAATAATCGTCGAAATTTGGCGTCTGTGGCTGGAAGCAGACGCCGAGTTCGACGTTCCTCCCAAATGCCACACTCCCTCGCTTTTCAGGGCTACAAAAAAAAACATATTTTTCAAAACAATGAGTTGTAATTACCTTGTACGCTCTAGACGGTCAAGTTGCAAGCTGAAAACAAAAATATTTGTCTTGTTAGTCGTCGTGTTACTAACCGCTGTGTCTTGTTTGCCAGCATTGCCGCTTTCCTACTTCCTGTTGCAAGCCACGCCCACGGATTATAATTTTGCCGTGAGTTCCGCCTATTGACGTCATGTCCGCGTCGCATGACTGCGACGTAATATTATCTAAAACTGTTTGTGCGGCATGGTGTTGTTCTGTGCGGTATTGTGTTATTCTGTGCGGCGTCGTGTTGTTCTGTGCGGCGTAGTGTTGTTCAGTGCGGCGGCGTGTTGTTCAGTGCGGCATGTTGTTGTTCGGTGCGGCATGTTGTTGTTCAGTGCGGCATGGTGTTGTTCACTGCGGCATGGTGTTATTCAGTGCGGCATGGTGTTGTTCAGTGCGGCATGGTGTTGTTCAGTGCGGCATGGTGTTGTTCAGTGCGGGATGGTGTTGTTCAGTGCGGCATGGTGTTGTTCAGTGCGGCATGGTGTTGTTCAGTGCGGCATGGTGTTGTTCAGTGCGGCATGGTGTTGTTCAGTGCGGCATGGTGTTGGTCAGTGCGGCGTAATATTGTTCAGTGTGGCGTAATGTTGTTCAGTGGGGCATGGTGTTGTTCAGTGCGGCATGGTGTTGTTCAGTGTGGCATGGTGTTGTTCAGTGCGACATGATGTTGTTCAGTGCGGCATAATGTTGTTCAGTGCGGCATAATGTTGTTCAGTGCGGCATAATGTTGTTCAGTGCGGCATAATGTTGTTCAGTGCGGCATAATGTTGTTCAGTGCGGCATGGTGTTGTTCAGTGCGGGATGGTGTTGTTCAGTGCGGCATGGTGTTGTTCAGTGCGGCATAGTGTTGTTCAGTGCGGCATGGTGTTGTTCAGTGCGGCATGGTGTTGTTCAGTGCGGCATGGTGTTGTTCAGTGCGGGATGGTGTTGTTCAGTGCGGCATGGTGTTCAGTGCGGCATAATGTTGTTCAGTGCGGCATAATGTTGTTCAGTGCGGCATGGTGTTGTTCAGTGCGGCATAATGTTGTTCAGTGCGGCATAATGTTGTTCAGTGCGGTATATTGTTGTTCAGTGGGGCATAATGTTGTTCAGTGCGGCATGGTGTTGTTCAGTGCGGGATGGTGTTGTTCAGTGCGGCATGGTGTTGTTCAGTGCGGCATGGTGTTGTTCAGTGCGGCATGGTGTTGTTCAGTGCGGCATTGTGTTGTTCAGTGCGGCATGGTGTTGTTCAGTGCGGCATGGTGTTGTTCAGTGCGGCATGGTGTAGTTCAGTGCGGCATGGTGTAGTTCAGTGCGGCATGGTGTTGTTCAGTGCGGCATGGTGTTGTTCAGTGCCGCATGGTGTTGTTCAGTGCCGCATGGTGTTGTTCAGTGCGGGATGGTGTTGTTCAGTGCGGGATGGTGTTGTTCAGTGCGGGATGGTGTTGTTCAGTGCCGCATGGTGTTGTTCAGTGCGGGATGGTGTTGTTCAGTGCGGCATGGTGTTGTTCAGTGCCGCATGGTGTTGTTCAGTGCGGGATGGTGTTGTTCAGTGCGGGATGGTGTTGTTCAGTGCGGGATGGTGTTGTTCAGTGCGGCATGGTGTTGTTCAGTGCGGCATGGTGTTGTTCGGCATGGTGTTGTTCAGTGCGGCATGGTGTTGTTCAGTGCGGCATGGTGTTGTTCAGTGCGGGATGGTGTTCAGTGCGGGATGGTGTTGTTCAGTGCGGGATGGTGTTGTTCAGTGCGGCATGGTGTTGTTCAGTGCGGCATGGTGTTGTTCAGTGCGGCATAATGTTGTTCAGTGCGGCATGGTGTTGTTCAGTGCGGCATGGTGTTGTTTAGTGCGGCGTCGTGTTGTTCAGTGCAGCATGGTGTTCAGTGCGGAATGGTGTTGTTCAGTGCGGCATGGTGTTGTTCAGTGCGGCATGGTGTTGTTAAGTGCGGCATGGTGTTGTTCAGTGCGGCGTAATGTTGTTCAGTGGGGCATGGTGTTGTTCAGTGCGGCATGGTGTTGTTCAGTGCGGCATGGTGTTGTTCAGTGCGGCATGGTGTTGTTCAGTGCGGCATGGTGCTGTTCAGTGCGGCATGGTGCTGTTCAGTGCGGCATGGTGTTGTTCAGTGCGGCATGGTGTTGTTCAGTGCGGCATGGTGTTGTTTAGTGCGGCATGGTGTTGTTCAGTGCGGCATGGTGTTGTTCAGTGCGGCATGGTGTTGTTCAGTGCGGCATGGTGTTTTTCAGTGCGGCATAATGTTGTTCAGTGCGGCATAATGTTGTTCAGTGCGGCATAATGTTGTTCAGTGCGGCATAATGTTGTTCAGTGCGGCATAATGTTGTTCAGTGCGGGATGGTGTTGTTCAGTGCGGCATGGTTTTGTTCAGTGCGGCATGGTGTTGTTCAGTGCGGCATGGTGTTGTTCAGTGCGGCATGGTGTTGTTCAGTGCGGCATGGTGTTGTTCAGTGCGGCATGGTGTTGTTCAGTGCGGCATGGTGTTGTTCAGTGCGGCATGGTGTTGTTCAGTGCGGGATGGTGTTGTTCAGTGCGGCATAATGTTGTTCAGTGCGGCATGGTGTTGTTCAGTGCGGCATAATGTTGTTCAGTGCGGCATAATGTTGTTCAGTGCGGTATAATGTTGTTCAGTGCTGCATGGTGTTGTTCAGTGCGGCATGGTGTTGTTCAGTGCGGCATGGTGTTGTTCAGTGCGGCATGGTGTTGTTCAGTGCGGCATGGTGTTGTTCAGTGCGGCATGGTGTTGTTCAGTGCGGCATGGTGTTGTTCAGTGCGGCATGGTGTTGTTCAGTGCGGCATGGTGTTGTTCAGTGCGGCATGGTGTTGTTCAGTGCGGCGTGGTGTTGTTCAGTGCGGCATGGTGTTGTTCAGTGCGGCGTCGTGTTGTTCAGTGCAGCATGGTGTTGTTCAGTGCGGAATGGTGTTGTTCAGTGCGGCATGGTGTTGTTCAGTGCGGCATGGTGTTGTTCAGTGCGGCATGGTGTTGTTCAGTGTGGCGTAATGTTGTTCAGTGGGGCATGGTGTTGTTCAGTGCGGCATGGTGTTGTTCAGTGGGGCATAATGTTGTTCAGTGCGGCATGGTGTTGTTCAGTGCGGGATGGTGTTGTTCAGTGCGGCATGGTGTTGTTCAGTGCGGCATGGTGTTGTTCAGTGCGGCATGGTGTTGTTCAGTGCGGCATGGTGTTGTTCAGTGCGGCATTGTGTTGTTCAGTGCGGCATGGTGTTGTTCAGTGCGGCATGGTGTTGTTCAGTGCGGGATGGTGTTGTTCAGTGCGGGATGGTGTTGTTCAGTGCGGGATGGTGTTGTTCAGTGCGGCATGGTGTTGTTCAGTGCGGCATGGTGTTGTTCAGTGCGGCATGGTGTTGTTCAGTGCGGCATGGTGTTGTTCAGTGCGGCATGGTGTTGTTCAGTGCGGCATGGTGTTGTTCAGTGCGGCATGGTGTTGTTCAGTGCGGCATGGTGTTGTTCAGTGCGGCATGGTGTTGTTCAGTGCGGCATGGTGTTGTTCAGTGCGGCATGGTGTTGTTCAGTGCGGCATGGTGTTGTTCAGTGCGGCGTCGTGTTGTTCAGTGCGGCATGGTGTTGTTCAGTGCGGAATGGTGTTGTTCAGTGCGGAATGGTGTTGTTCAGTGCGGCATGGTGTTGTTCAGTGCGGCATGGTGTTGTTCAGTGCGGCATTGTGTTGTTCAGTGCGGCACGGTGTTGTTCAGTGCGGCATGGTGTAGTTCAGTGCGGCATGGTGTAGTTCAGTGCGGCATGGTGTTGTTCAGTGCGGCATGGTGTTGTTCAGTGCGTGATGGTGTTGTTCAGTGCGGGATGGTGTTGTTCAGTGCGGGATGGTGTTGTTCAGTGCGGGATGGTGTTGTTCAGTGCGGCATGGTGTTGTTCAGTGCGGCATGGTGTTGTTCAGTGCGGCATGGTGTTGTTCAGTGCGGGATGGTGTTGTTCAGTGCGGGATGGTGTTGTTCAGTGCGGCATGGTGTTGTTCAGTGCGGCATGGTGTTGTTCAGTGCGGCATGGTGTTGTTCAGTGCGGCATGGTGTTGTTCAGTGCGGCATGGTGTTGTTCAGTGCGGCATGGTGTTGTTCAGTGCGGCATGGTGTTGTTCAGTGCGGCATGGTGTTGTTCAGTGCGGCATGGTGTTGTTCAGTGCGGCATGGTGTTGTTCAGTGCGGCATGGTGTTGTTCAGTGCGGCATGGTGTTGTTCAGTGCGGCATGGTGTTGTTCAGTGCGGCATGGTGTTGTTCAGTGCGGCATGGTGTTTTTCAGTGCGGCATAATGTTGTTCAGTGCGGCATAATGTTGTTCAGTGCGGCATAATGTTGTTCAGTGCGGCATAATGTTGTTCAGTGCGGGATGGTGTTGTTCAGTGCGGCATGGTTTTGTTCAGTGCGGCATGGTGTTGTTCAGTGCGGCATGGTGTTGTTCAGTGCGGCATGGTGTTGTTCAGTGCGGCGTCGTGTTGTTCAGTGCAGCATGGTGTTGTTCAGTGCGGAATGGTGTTGTTCAGTGCGGCATGGTGTTGTTCAGTGCGGCATGGTGTTGTTAAGTGCGGCATGGTGTTGTTCAGTGCGGCGTAATGTTGTTCAGTGCGGCGTAATGTTGTTCAGTGGGGCATGGTGTTGTTCAGTGCGGCATGGTGTTGTTCAGTGCGGCATGGTGTTGTTCAGTGCGGCATGGTGCTGTTCAGTGCGGCATGGTGTTGTTCAGTGCGGCATGGTGTTGTTCAGTGCGGCATGGTGTTGTTCAGTGCGGCATGGTGTTGTTCAATGCGGCATGGTGTTGTTCAGTGCGGCATGGTGTTGTTCAGTGCGGCATGGTGTTGTTAGACTTAGACTTAGACTTAGACTCAACTTTATTAATCCCTTGGGATTACTCCTTCAGGGAAATTCTGTGTCCAGTAGCAGTAAAATACAAGATACACAAGAAAAACACAAGAGATCAAGATATACAGAAGATGCCGAAATACACACAGTGCAAGAGATAGCAATGAAATGTAAAAGAGAATGTGTACAGTTATGTCCCTGTTCATGTCCATGTCACCTCCTCCCCAGTGAGGAGTTGAATAGCTTGATGGCTTGGGGGACAAAGGAGTTCTTCAGTCTGCTTGTCCTACAATTGGGGAGGAGCAGTCTCCCACTGATCCGGCTCCTCCGATTAGTGATGACAGAGTGCAGAGGGTGACTGACATTGCCTATAATGTCCAACAGTTTTTTCAGTGTCCTTGCCTCTGCCACCGTCTCCAAAGAGTCCAGCTTCTTGCCGATCAGAGAGCCGGCTCGCCTGACCAGTTTGTCCAGTCTGGAGGTGTCCTTCTTGGATGTGCTGCTGCCCCAGCACACCACGGTGTAAAACAGGACACTGGCAACCACGGACTGGTAGAACATCTCCAAGAGTTTGTTGCAGATGTTAAAAGAACGTAGTCTCCTCAGGAAGTACATCCTGCTCTGTGTCTTCCTGTGAAGGTGGTTGGTGTGAGTTGACCAGTCCAGTTTTTTATCCAGCCACACCCCAAGGTACTTGTAGGAGTCCACAGCCTCCACCTCAGCCCCCTCCAACAGTACGGGCCTAGGCTTAGGCCTGTTCCTCCCAAAGTCTATGACCAACTCCTTGGTCTTGGAGATGTTGAGCTCCAGTTGGTTGGCACGGCACCAGGTGGCGAAATCCCCCACCAGGCTCCTATACTCCTCCTCTCTATTGTCCCTGATACACCCGACAATGGCTGTGTCATCCGCGTACTTCTGTATGTGACACAGCTCAGAGTTGTAACAGAAGTCTGAGGTGTACAAGGTGAAGAGTACAGGGGCCAGCACTGTGCCCTGTGGGGCTCCAGTGCTACTGACCACAGTGTCAGAGATGGCGTCTTTTAGTCTGACGTACTGTGGCCTGTCTGTGAGGTAGCTGGAGATCCAGGTCACCATGTATGGGTCCACTCCCATCCTGTCCAGTTTGTCTCTGAGCAGGGGGGGCTGGATGGTGTTGAACGCACTGGAGAAGTCTAGGAACAGAATCCTCGCTGTGGCGCTTCCCTTATCCATGTGGGAGTGAACTCGTTGTTCAGTGCGGAATGGTGTTGTTCAGTGCGGCATGGTGTTGTTCAGTGCGGCATGGTGTTGTTAAGTGCGGCATGGTGTTGTTCAGTGCGGCGTAATGTTGTTCAGTGCGGCATAATGTTGTTCAGTGCGGCATAATGTTGTTCAGTGCGGCATAATGTTGTTCAGTGCGGCATAATGTTGTTCAGTGCGGCATAATGTTGTTCAGTGCGGGATGGTGTTGTTCAGTGCGACATGGTGTTGTTCAGTGCGGCATGGTGTTGTTCAGTGCGGCATGGTGTTGTTCAGTGCGGCATGGTGTTGTTCAGTGCGGCATGGTGTTGTTCAGTGCGGCATGGTGTTGTTCAGTGCGGGATGGTGTTGTTCAGTGCGGGATGGTGTTGTTCAGTGCGGGATGGTGTTGTTCAGTGCGGCATGGTGTTCAGTGCGGCATAATGTTGTTCAGTGCGGCATGGTGTTGTTCAGTGCGGCATGGTGTTGTTCAGTGCGGCATAATGTTGTTCAGTGCGGCACCTAGCACCTAGAAGGTAAATAAATAGGAAGGAAGGACTCACCGGTGACGTCGTCGCCCACGTCCAAGCGTTGTACTTTGTATTTTCATCCTTCTGACAGTGGAAAACATATAGCCAACAAACACCGTGGAACCTAAACGAATGAAAGAAAACTATCATTTGGCCACAACCAACATTCACAGATACAACACAATGTGATGTGCGGTGTTGAGGTTAAAGGTTGAGTGAAGGGCCCTCGTTTTAAACTACTTTTTTGAAAAGGAGTGGGAACAAGTAAGACGTATTTAATTTATTTATTGGGAAGTAGTAAGACTTATTAAATTTATTTAATCTACTTTTCTTCCCAGGCAAAATTTGATGTGCTGCAATTCCAAATTTCCAAAGTGAATGAAGGAATGAAATCCTTTAAATTATGATTTTGTATAAATACTAGGCATAAACACAAAATCTACGGCACAAAATGGGCAGACTTTACTTGTTTGAAAAGGACTGGTTACAAGACAGACTTTTTTAATTTATTTAATGGGAAGAAGACTTATTTAGTTTAATTGATCTATTTTTGTTCCCTGGCAAAATTCGATTTGCTGCAATTCCAAATTTCCAAAGTGAATGAAGGAATGAAGTCGTTTAAATTATGATTTTGTATAAATACTAGGCATAGACACAAAATCTACGGCACAAAACGGGCAGACTTTACTTGTTTGAAGAGGACTGGTTGCAAGACAGACTTTTCTGATTTATTTAATGGGAAGAAGACTTATTTAGTTTATTTAATCTCTTTTTGTTGCCTGGCAAAATTGGATTTGCTGAAATTGTATTTTGCCAAATCTTGACTTGAGACCTGATAGGAAGTATTAAACGCTCAGTTAAATCGATACAAGTTGGTAATAAGAGCGAGTAATGTTGGTTGAAGCGATGAATGAAGGTTAAAAGCAATTTAAATTATGACTTTGTATAAATACTAGATATTAACAGAACATCTACTGCGCAAAATGGGCAGAGTTTACTTGTTTGAGAAGGAGTGGCTTATTTAAGTCTAAGATTTATTTAATCTGTTTGTTCCCAGGCAAAATTGGATGTGATGCAATTCCAAATTTCACCACATGATGGTGCCAAATTTTGACTTCATAGGACATATTCAACACTTAACTATTATGTTCAAGGTAATCAGATTTGTTTATTATTCTAATGGCCTTTTCAAAACTATTCTGGATTACTACTTTGGATCTATTCTACATTACTTGGCAACAACATACTCTGTAACAGATTAGGCAGTATAATCACATATGTTAACTTGAGAGTGCCCACACTCAATCTACTTATCGTGATGTGTTAAATCAATTACTGTTAGACATTATTATTCTGATAATCTACCAAATCTTTGAATTGAAGAATTTGTGATTTAATTAATAGCTTGTTGTTATGTTCAGGGTAATCAGACTTGTATATAATTCTAATGGCCTTCTTTTGAAAACTATTCTGAATTACAACTTTGGATCTTATATTACTTTGCAACAATATACTCGGTGACAGATTAGGCAGTATAATCACATATGTTAACTTCAGTGCCCACACTGTATTTATTTATGGTTATTTGTTAAATCAAGTACTGTTAGACATGAAATAGGAAGTGTTTAACATAAATGTTATGGCTACTCACCGTTGTAGCTCGCTCCTGGTCAATGATACGAGCCTCTTCTTGCAGTGGAAAACTTGCAGCCAACAAACACCGTGGAACCTAAAGGAATGAAATTAAACATTAACATTTCGCCTGGACCAATATTCACACGTACAACGCAACGCGGCTACACTTCTGCTAGCGCCTCAGCTACACGTTGATATTACAAACGTAAATCTCTTTAAACACAATGAGTGTTACTTACCGTGTACGCTGTAGACGGTCCAGTTGCAAGCAGAAAATAAAGATATTTCTGTTGATATTCGTCGTTGCTCAGTGGCTCACGGCCATCGCGCCAACAGATTTGAATTTTGGTGGAAGTTCAGCCAATTACGTCATATCCGCGGCACATGACTGCGACGTAATACCCGCTTATCTGAAACGGCAGTTAAAAGTAGAGTTACATCAAGTTTTCTTTTTTAATCAACGCAATCATTTACAACCGTTGACCAGAAAGAATCGTCGAAATTCGACGTTCCCCCCAAACGCCACACTCACTCGCTTTTCAGGGCAACAAAAGTACTTCTTTTTAAAAACGATGAGTTGTACTTACCGTGTACGCTCTGGACGGTCCAGTTGCAAGCAGAAAATAAAAATATTTCTCTCGTTAGTCGTATGTTACCATCCGCTGTGTCTTTGTCAACATCGCCATTTTCCTACTTCCTGTTGCGAGCCACGCCCACGGATTTAAATTCTGGCGGAGGAGCCCGCCCATTGGCGTCGTTTTCGCGTATAGCAAATCCGATTGGTTGGGAAAGGGGCGCGGTTATGCAGCCGAGGGGTCCTGTGATCGGTGGGATGTAAAGTAGGCGTCGACGTCACGTCCGCGTCACGTGACCACGACGTGGCAGACGTCATATAGCAACCGCTGTTTTGTTTAGTAGACTTACAGTTGTTATGCATTGACATAATGGCGCACACTCCAAATAGATTTAAATAAATTAAATAATTCTTCTGCCCACTCCCTTTTAAACAAGTTAACTCTCCCCGCGGATTTGAATTCCGGCGGAAGTTCTTACAGTTGTTATGCGTTGACATAATGGCGCACTGGTTAGCATGTCCACCTCTTAAGCATGATGTTGCGGGTTCGACGCCTGATCAATGTTAGCATGGAGTGAGCTGAAGTGCATGGCGCTGAAGATTTGAATCTTTGAAATGCGCTGAGGTCTGACGTATCAGGCAGAATGGTTTGCCATCACGTTCAACAAAAAATAGAAACTTTCCCACTCTGATAAAAACGTCCTGTGTTCATCTACATATTTTCGTTTTGCTGTGCATCTTTTCCCTGCCATTTCGAGAGCCCAATTGACACTGATAGTTTACTGGAATGTGTTTGCCCATCCTACTTTGTGGAATTTCACCACATGCGCTTTTGACGAAAATACTAAATTGAACTCAAGTGAAGCCAACACGCACAACCCCCCCCCCCCCCCCCCCACACACACACACACACAAATGTTGATATGAACATAAAAGAGCCGCATGCGGTTCAGGAGTTGCGGCTTGGCCAAACCTGTACTATACAACTTTATTTGTGTAAAATTTTCACAACAGCTGTCACACAAACAAAGCGGGAAAAACCGAAGACGTGCGTGTTCCGCCCACGCTGGATTTATTTGCACCTTTGAAAAGACACCGTATTGCCGCAGATGTGGCAAAGAGTACTTTTGGGCATCTGAGCCGGAAGGATGTCCAAAGCATCACGTCACCTGCTCTGGTAGGAATGGTGGTGGGACGTTGAGGTCAACCGCTTTGGGGTTGGCTGAATCTTTGGTCGCAGGATGCCACACACTTGAAGACAGAAGCAGAAAAGCAGAGCTAAATGCAAAATGTACTCACCGGTGACTCCAATTTTTTCCCCCCCTGAAGAAATGGATGGACGGGTGGCCCCGGCTGGCCGGTGGGACTCTTGTTATTCTGACCCTTTTTAGTGCGCGTTTGGGGCAACAACCGTTTTTTGTGGCGCTCTCTTCTGGTTCAAGAGTGCCCTGCATGTGAATTTGCCTTTCCTGCCTTCTGATTGGATGAGCGCCGGTGTGACGCGGTGCCTCTGTCACCGTGGCGGGGGGTATACGTCGGCATCGGAGCGTCTGCCAACGTCTGAGACCGGCTGGCAGTGTATCGGAGGTGTCGAGTGCGGTGCCGCTGGAGCTCACTCACCAGCTGGTGTTAGGGCCACAGAATGAAGGCCAAGGAGAAGACTAGAAAGAGAAACAGAAACTTCTCCTCCAATTGTTTGATTTGTCTCTTCTGAGCTTCGATGAATTCTTTCAGCTCTTTGTTCCTCTAGGACGGACAAATGGAAAGTAGCCTTCAAAAGCCAGTAAGCGTGCAAGTAAGTGCCGGGCTGACTTTGGGCCCTTACCTGTTGCGCGCTGTGCAGCAGATCCATTCTCTCTTGGAGGATGCAAGCGTCGCGCTCCCTCAACTCCCACATCAGGGCTCGCTTCCATTGGTCCACGGCGCTCCTAAGCTCTTGTCTCTGATCCGCCGTCAGGACGTCATTCACGCCAGCGTGGCTGGCTTTTTCGCCGTCCGTGGCGGGGCAGTCCCGCTGCGGTAGCGCCTCGTACAACATGGCCTCCAGCTCCATGATCCTCTGGGCCGCAATCCTCGTCCATCAGTGGTCCGGCGGGAGATTTGAGGGCGGCTTACCTTATGAGCCTGGTCCATGGAACGCTTCCTGAAGTCCAACTCTTCATCCAGGTAGCCCTTCTGGTTGCAGAACATATCCTAGCACAGCTCAAGGTCAGAATTGTTGGGGCACATTGCCCCGAGTTCCCCTTGGCTGATGTCGCGTGTCTGTCTACCTTCTCACTTTCAATGTCCAACATCTTCTGTTGAAGTGCTGACTTGGTCACTTTGATGTATTCTAACCACTGAGGAAAGGCTGCTGTCACATAAGCAGAATGCGAGAGCGTGCGTGGACGTGCGCGTTACCTTCTCGGCTAGGGTGGGAAGGGTCCTGGCGTGAATCACGACCACCTGCTCCTCGTTGGTGAGATTCTGCAAGAGCCCAAAGGCACAGCGTCAACAAGGTTCTTTCAGCGCAAAGCCTTCCAAAAGTCACATTTGAGCCGCCGAGTCTCGTGGAGTGCGAACATAAGGAGTTCGACATACACTTACGGCGTTATCGCCCAGGATGTCCAGCTTCTTCATCAGATCACTGATGACGATGTCCTGGGGAAAGGCGCAAGGAGCAATGTAAGGTGTTCTGGGACCTCAGGTTAAGGTTAGGGTTGCGAGGGACGCCTTACGTACGCTCACGCCGTCGGCCTCGCAGTAGATCTGCAAAGGGCTGAGGCCGTCTGGGAAACGGACTTGCAGAAACTTCAAGACGGGGGAGCGCCACTCCCTCTCCTGAAAGGCAGAGGCATGCATCCGTCCGTCCGTCCGTCCGTCCGTCACATCTCTGGCCTCAACACACTTGTGCGAGTCTTCCCACCTCCAGCTCCAGGATGCGGAACTCAAGGAGTTCGTTTTGGTCTCGGATATCCTGGATGTGCTCTTTCAGATACGCTTCTTCCGCCTCCATCCGCCTGACCTGAAAAGACAGTCAGACCTCATCTGCGGGGCTTCCGGACGGGTGTGACGCCAAGCGACTCCGCCCAGCGCCTTTCTTTCCGTCACCTTTTCGGCCAACTGCTGATTGCTCTGACGCAGCAGCTGCTTCTCCTCCACCCACTTGACATTCTAGAAGAGACAAACGCGTGGACAGCTTTGGAATGTTGTGTCATTTTCATCCACAAATTCTTTGGTTGACTGGAAAATGACATTTGCTTTTCTCCGCATTTTCCCAGCCACGTTCAGGGGGGGGGGGGGATGGTCCAGTAATGCCAGACGAATGAGTGACTGAAGAATGTAGCTATTTTGTCTGAGAAAAAGGTGTGCTCATTGATAAGCTTACCTGTCCTTGTTGCTTCAGCGCTGACTCCAGATCTGCTACTCTGCTTTGATAGTGACCCATTTCTACTGTCATGTAACATGGGGGGAAGAGATGGTGCAAATGGTAAAATATGGATTGTTCACAGGAATAAATTGGCAGAGCTGAAATTCCAAATTTGTCCAAAAGATGGCGCCAGACCAAAATATGAGACCAAAAAAGGGGCCAAAATAAGCTAAGCAAGTTAAAATAGAAATAAAACAGGAACACGGTGTCGGATTGTGAGTCACGCATGGACGCACAAATGTGATTTTTACTTTTTGATTTCTTTGCTTGGCTAAAAATGTATTCTGTAACAGCTTAAAGCAATATTGTTAGTCAATTCGATCAAGGGACCCGTCACTATGAGAATAGTGGCGTGACATAAATTGTTTGGAGAAGCACAAATGTGATTTTTACTTCTTGATTTCTTTGCTTGGCTAAAAATTGATTCCCTCTTTCATGAACTGTGTTTTGCAATCGAATTGTTCTGGGATTGAATGATTTTATTAACACGGGTATCAGTGGGTGAAATTGTTCGGTTTCTGGAGTGATTAAGATTTGTAATTCTATTTCATGTTTCTTCAATAAATGTGTTGTGTATATTCATCTACTTTGTTGTGCGCTGATTTGTACTGAATGTACAATCGATGGTTCGGGGTTGATTTGACAATTTGATTAATGTGCGGGGGGTTATTATGGTATAACATAGGACTGTAATAAATAAAAGTAACATCAGACAATTTTAGAGAATTGAATAACTTTCGTAGTTATTTGAGACACGAGTGAATTTCAATCCGTTTGAAAGTTTGCTTCGTCTGAATAAATTAACGGAAGTGTTTGAATCGGATTATCGGTTTGGTGTAGAACTGAAAGTAATTTAATTATTTGAAGGGCGCAGGCCCGTTTCCCCTTTTGACGGGCCGCGTAAAAAGTAACTCCGAACATGTTAGAGAATTAAATAACTTTCGTAGATATTTAAGGGAAGAGTGAATTTCGTCAAAAGTGAATTCGTTTGAAAATGTACTTCCTCTAAATAAAATAACGACGATGGTTAAAATAGATCATTTGAGTTGGTGAAGGATAAAAGTATTTCGATTGTCCGTCGGGCGCGGCCCAGTTCTTAATTTTGTCGGGCCGCGTCAAAAGTTAAACAGGACACGATCGAAAAATAGACTTGCCTTCCAAATTAATTACTGGGCAAATCTAAATAGAGTAAGACATTTTTATTCGTTTTAAGAAAGTTGTTATTCTTTTTAAAGCAATCAAGTGGGGTGAAGCACTCCGACAGTTAAGTGCTAGATCTACATATAAGAAGTTAGAATTAATAACGTAAAGTGCATTAATTTTCTCCTTAAATGCTATTATTGTCACACTTTTATTAATTCGATTCTCTTTCGAATAAACAAGTTGGTCGGCTCGCTGCTTGAGCGACCAAGTAGAACGGACCCATATCAACATTTACTTCGGCAAAACTAGTGCTAGGGTGCGCTATACAAACGAATCCCTGAGGTCTTAACAAAGACATCTAAAAATATCCGTAACATAATAAGAACTTCAAACATTAGCGGGGAGCCATCAATACGATGCGGTCACTTCGAAGTCTTGCCTCGAATTGAGTTACTCGGCTCGAGCTTAGGGTGACTTGAGAGGGATTGGCGTCGTACAGAAATTAGATTGATTCCGGTGGAGTTAATTTAACTCGGGTGGTTAGATTACGGACGAATCTCCGAACCCGGCTAAGACAAACCCGTTACCGGGAAGCCGGGGGCACCTTATTGAAAGAGGTGCGTTTGACACTACCATCAGCTTTTCTCTGGTCTGAAAGGAGGAGGAGGGAGGCTCCTCCTCCTCCTTTCAGACCAGAGAACACCCGAGGCTGGGTGAGAACGGGGAGGCTGCGACCCGGTCGGGGGTTGCGGTAAGGGGCGCCACCTTGATCTCCTTCTCGGCGTCGTAGTCCTCTCCGCTGGTCTGGGCTAGCAGAGCGTAGGCTCGTTGCAGCGCTTGATATTCTTGCGTCAGCTGGCGGTAGCGAAGCTCCGCCTCCTCATGCACACACCAATGCAACACAGCACTAGTACCAGAATCAGTCAGACCGGCGACAAAGCACCCGCGACGCAAAGACGAGTCCGATTCCAGGCTGAAGAGGAATGTTTGGCGCCAATACGCTGGCAGAAATGGCGGGCTACCTCTTCGGGTTCCGTGTCGGGGGTTCTGTCGGTGTGAAAAGACAAGGACGATCCGTCCGAGTCCACCAACACGTCTTCGTCGTAGCCGTAAAATGTTTCGATGACCTGCGGGCGCGGAAGCAAACATCTCTCTGAACAAACTGAAGCGACACCTCACGATGAATCGACGAGAGGAACGATAGCGAGAAAAAGGCCATTTCATCTTGCGCAACACCAAGCAGCCGCAAACAAACAGACTCACCTTGCAGGACCTCACGCTTTGTTCCTCCTCAGAGATTCTCGACGTCGGTATCGTAGCAGCAAATCTCTCTCCTGTCGACACAAACAATCCGCCTTTGAGATTCTTTGGATGCAAAGGGAACGAACGGCTCCGGCGCAGAAACAAACGCGACTCACGATGACATTTCTGACATGAGCTCCTGTCTCCAGAGCCTGAAAAACCCGTCACCGGCGATGATTGGAGGGACGCTCGTCTTTTCCAAAAGTGACAACTACAGGGTGTGTCAGGGTTTTCCAGATTATCTTTATCGTATGATTATGTTGCTTTGACTTTGACTGCAACCTGTAATAAATAATATTATTTATCCCTTATTTATCCCTATCGCTTATCCCTTCCTACACAAAGTCGTAAAACATCCCTTGCTATGTTTTGACTAGAGGTCAAGGGCTTTCTCTATTCAATCCACTCTTACACCCACCCTGTTTCTCTTAATAAAAATGCTCGTGCAGGAGCCGAGAGTCAGACTTCATTCGTACAACGGATGGACTCTCCACCTGCAGGTGTCCAAAAGAACTTACTTGTCTCCCGTGTGGTTCTTGCAAAATAAGTTGGAGCGAGCGCAACTCTAACAGGGTGCATTTTGCCACTAGCTGCCTACGGACAATGACGTCGCGCTCGCGGCTCATGGTTGACGGGCTGAGCAGCCGGGCGAGTCCGTCATTTTCAGCGCACAGCGAGTGGCAAAGGCGCTGACAAAACGGGAGCTTTGAGCTGCTGAAAACGGCAAAACAAGTCTAAAGCGTGTTCAAACGCGTGCGCACAATGCTCCTGCTTGAAAGGTCGGAATTTAAGGGGCCAATTTTTTGGATGGCGGCCGCCGGCCAAGCTTTGGACGGAAAAGGTTTCCTGGCGACAGCGAGCGAGCGCGGCGCTGCCGTACGTGCACCGAGTCACCTGCCTGAAGACCTTGGACAAGTCGTCGATGATGTGCCGCTGCTCCACAACTTGAAGGAACTCCATTTCACCGTCCTGCTGGCCGCAACCGCGCTCCAGGTCATTGAGCGAACTAGGCCTTCTCTGTGGAACACAAATGCAGTGGACTCCGTTGGCACGCCGCCGTTGTCCGCGTCGACTTACCAAGCTTGCCATCTCCTCGTTCTCCTGGGTGACAAAGCGCACTTTGTTTTCAAGGCCACACAGCACCAGTGAGAGTTCTTCATTCTTCCTGCTCAGGCGTTTGTTTTTGTACAGGAGTGGCAGAAACTGGCTTTCTGTTTCTCTCAGTCGCTTAAGCTGCAAGCATGAAGTGCGGGATGCGAAAGACGCACAACACGCGGGCCAGAACGTATCCATTCCTTTTGCATCGGTTTGAACGGAATCGTGGCTTTGGCTCCCAATAAAAGACATCTGTGGAGCGGTTTTGCCGGTCGGCAAACTGGAACGGGTCAAATAATGGGGGGAGTCTGGAAACGATGTGATCTTTAAGCAGCCTTTCGAAGCACTTCATCATGACCGGAGTCAGTGCAACAGGCCGGTAATCATTAAATGAGGTGATTTGAGGTTTCTTCGGCACCGGAATGATGGAGGCAGTCTTAAAGCACGCTGGCACCGTGGCTTGGCCCAGCGAGGTGTTAAAAATGTCTGTGATGACCCCAGCCAGCTGACTTGCACATTCCCTGAACACACGCCCAGGAATGTTGTCGGGGCCAGGGGCCTTACGGGGGTTGACTCTCCTCAGGGTCTTCAACACATCGGCGGAGTCAAGGCAGAGTACCTCCTCTTCCTGATGGGGGACAGTTTTAACTGCTGGAGTGCCGTTTAGTGCCTCGAACCTCCCAAAGAAGTTATTTAGACCATTTAGAAAGTCAGCATCAACTTCACCCACCGGGGGGGGAGGGTGAGTTGTAGTCTGTAATCGCCCGTATGCCTTGCCACATACTCCTGGTGTTGTTGGCGTCGTGGAAACGATCCTGAATTTTTCGACTGTGGTCTCGCTTCGCTACCCTGATGGCACGGTTCAAGTTGGCTCTCGCTGTCCTCAGTGTCTCCTTGTCGCCAGACTTGAAGGCAGAGTTCCGCGCTCGTAGCGTTTGACGTACCTCCTCAGTCATCCAGGGTCGTTGGTTGCCCCGGGTGATGATATTCTTAGTGGTGCTGACGTCCTCGGTGCATTTGTTGACGTAGGCTGACACAGTCATGGCACACGCATGTCAAATCTACATCGGGGAAACTGGGAGGGAGGGAGGGAGGGCGGCAGGGAGGCAAGCAGGGAGGCAGGCAGGCAGGGAGGCAGGCAGGGAGGCAGGCAGGGAAGCAGGCAGGGAGGAAGGCAGTGTCTGTCTGTTGAGGTTTTCACCTTGTTCTTCTCCTGCTGAAGTTCTAACTGGACGTCCATCAGTTTGGCTCTCAGCTCGTCATTGGCGGCCTGAAAGGCGTCCGTTCGCTCCGCCTTGACCCGCCCTGCCGGAGCTCGTTTGGACATCTCTTACTCGAGTCTCGCCCGGTCGTCAGTCAGAGATCACAACATTTGTACCTGGAGAGCACAAACGCAGCGCTGTTTTCCACTGGCTTCGGACTCAACTTCAATCGGTACCGTAACGTACAACATCATAAACATAGATCTAGCTTGACTTATTCATTGAATAAATGCATTTGGTTCTTCAAAACTGCATCACGCAACATAGCGTGACCGAGACGGCCGTTATCCACCTGCGTGAAGTTATTTGGTGAAATGAATGAGATGTTTAAGACACCATCGTTCTGTCTCTATGTAGATGAAGGGAAATAATCGATTGCTGAAGGTCCAAAGGTGTTGTGATAAACAAATAAACATATTAGTGACATATTTGTGATAAACATATTAGGCAGGATAATCACATATGTTAACTTGACTGCCCACACTGTATTTATTTATGGTTATTTGTTAAATCGAGTACTGTTAGACATGAAACAGGAAGTGTTTAACATAAATGGACGACGAAAGGGGTACTCACCATTGTAGCTCCTGCTGGTCAATGATACGAGCCTCTTCTTGCAGTGGAAAACATACAGCCAACAAACACCGTGGAACCTAAAGGAAGGAAATTAAACATTAACATTTAGCCTCAACCAACATTCACAGATACAACGCAACGCAAACTACACAAACGTAAATCTTTTTAAACACAATGAGTTGTACTTACCGTGTACGCTCTAGACGGTCCACTTGCAAGCAGAAAATAAAGATATTTCTGTTGATAATCGTCGTGTTTGTATCCGTTGTCTCGCTCAAGGCCATTGCGCCCACAGATTTGAATTTTGGCGAGAGTTCAGCCCATTGACGTCATTTCCGCGGTGTAATACCCGCATATCTGAAACGGCAAAGTTAAGAGTAGAGTTAAATAAAGTTTTTAATCAACGCAATAATTTACAAACGTTGACCAGTCGAAATAATCGTCGAAATTTGGCGTCTGTGGCTGGAAGCAGACGCCGAGTTCGACGTTCCTCCCAAATGCCACACTGCCTCGCTTTTCAGGCCAACAAAAAAACATATTTTTCAAAACAATGAGTTATAATTACCTTGTACGCTCTAGACGGTCAAGTTGCAAGCTGAAAACAAAAATATTTGTCTTGTTAGTCGTCGTGTTACTAACCGCTGTGTCTTGTTTGCCAGCATTGCCGCTTTCCTACTTCCTGTTGCAAGCCACGCCCACGGATTATAATTTTGCCATGAGTTCCGCCTATTGACGTCATGTCCGCGTCGCATGACTGCGACGTAATATTATCTAAAACTGTTTGTGCGGCATGGTGTTGTTCTGTGCGGTATTGTGTTATTCTGTGCGGCGTCGTGTTGTTCTGTGCGGCGTAGTGTTGTTCAGTGCGGCGTCGTGTTGTTCAGTGCGGCATGTTGTTGTTCAGTGCGGCATGTTGTTGTTCAGTGCGGCATGGTGTTGTTCAGTGCGGCATGGTGTTGTTAAGTGCGGCATGGTGTTGTTCAGTGCGGCATGGTGTTGTTCAGTGCGGCATGGTGTTGTTCAGTGCGGCATGGTGTTGTTCAGTGCGGCATGGTGTTGTTCAGTGCGGGATGGTGTTGTTCAGTGCGGGATGGTGTTGTTCAGTGCGGCATGGTGTTGTTCAGTGCGGCATGGTGTTGTTCAGTGCGGCATGGTGTTGTTCAGTGCGGCATGGTGTTGTTCAGTGCGGCATGGTGTTGTTCAGTGCGGCATAATATTGTTCAGTGCGGCGTAATGTTGTTCAGTGGGGCATGGTGTTGTTCAGTGCGGCATGGTGTTGTTCAGTGCAACATGATGTTGTTCAGTGCGGCATAATGTTGTTCAGTGCGGCATAATGTTGTTCAGTGCGGCATAATGTTGTTCAGTGCGGCATAATGTTGTTCAGTGCGGGATGGTGTTGTTCAGTGCGGCATGGTGTTGTTCAGTGTGGCATGGTGTTGTTCAGTGCGGCATGGTGTTGTTCAGTGCGGCATGGTGTTGTTCAGTGCGGCATGGTGTTGTTCAGTGCGGGATGGTGTTGTTCAGTGCGGCATGGTGTTGTTCAGTGCGGCATGGTGTTGTTTAGTGCGGGATGGTGTTGTTCAGTGCGGCATGGTGTTGTTCAGTGCGGCATGGTGTTGTTCAGTGCGGCATGGTGTTGTTCAGTGCGGCATGGTGTTGTTCAGTGCGGCATGGTGTTGTTCAGTGCGGCATGGTGTTGTTCAGTGCGGCATGGTGTTCAGTGCGGCATAATGTTGTTCAGTGCGGCATAATGTTGTTCAGTGCGGCATGGTGTTGTTCAGTGCGGCATAATGTTGTTCAGTGCGGCATAATGTTGTTCAGTGCGGTATATTGTTGTTCAGTGGGGCATAATGTTGTTCAGTGCGGCATGGTGTTGTTTAGTGCGGGATGGTGTTGTGGCATGGTGTTGTTCAGTGCGGCAAGGTGTAGTTCAGTGCGGCATGGTGTTGTTCAGTGCGGGATGGTGTTGTTCAGTGCGGCATGGTGTTGTTCAGTGCGGCATTGTGTTGTTCAGTGCGACATGATGTTCAGTGCGGCATAATGTTGTTCAGTGCGGCATAATGTTGTTCAGTGCGGCATAATGTTGTTCAGTGCGGCATGGTGTTGTTTAGTGCGGGATGGTGTTGTTCAGTGCGGCATGGTGTTGTTCAGTGCGGCATGGTGTTGTTCAGTGCGGCATGGTGTTGTTCAGTGCGGCATGGTGTTGTTCAGTGCGGCATGGTGTTGTTCAGTGCGGCATGGTGTTGTTCAGTGCGGCGTCGTGTTGTTCAGTGCAGCATGGTGTTGTTCAGTGCGGAATGGTGTTGTTCAGTGCGGCATGGTGTTGTTCAGTGCGGCATGGTGTTGTTAAGTGCGGCATGGTGTTGTTCAGTGTGGCGTAATGTTGTTCAGTGGGGCATGGTGTTGTTCAGTGCGGCATGGTGTTGTTCAGTGCGGCATGGTGTTGTTCAGTGCGGCATGGTGTTGTTCAGTGCGGCATGGTGCTGTTCAGTGCGGCATGGTGTTGTTCAGTGCGGCATGGTGTTGTTCAGTGCGGCATGGTGTTGTTCAGTGCGGCATGGTGTTGTTCAGTGCGGCATGGTGTTGTGGCATGGTGTTGTTCAGTGCGGCATGGTGTTTTTCAGTGCGGCATAATGTTGTTCAGTGCGGCATAATGTTGTTCAGTGCGGCATAATGTTGTTCAGTGCGGCATAATGTTGTTCAGTGCGGGATGGTGTTGTTCAGTGCGGCATGGTGTTGTTCAGTGCGGCATGGTGTTGTTCAGTGCGGCATGGTGTTGTTCAGTGCGGCATGGTGTTGTTCAGTGCGGCATGGTGTTGTTCAGTGCGGCATGGTGTTGTTCAGTGCGGCATGGTGTTGTTCAGTGCGGGATGGTGTTGTTCAGTGCGGGATGGTGTTGTTCAGTGCGGGATGGTGTTGTTCAGTGCGGGATGGTGTTGTTCAGTGCGGCATAATGTTGTTCAGTGCGGCATGGTGTTGTTCAGTGCGGCATAATGTTGTTCAGTGCGGCATAATGTTGTTCAGTGCGGCATAATGTTGTTCAGTGCGGTATAATGTTGTTCAGTGCTGCATGGTGTTGTTCAGTGCGGGATGGTGTTGTTCAGTGCGGCATGGTGTTGTTCAGTGCGGCATGGTGTTGTTCAGTGCGGCATGGTGTTGTTCAGTGCGGCATGGTGTTGTTCAGTGCGGGATGGTGTTGTTCAGTGCGGCATGGTGTTCAGTGCGGCATAATGTTGTTCAGTGCGGCATAATGTTGTTCAGTGCGGCATAATGTTGTTCAGTGCGGCATGGTGTTGTTTAGTGCGGGATGGTGTTGTTCAGTGCGGCATGGTGTTGTTCAGTGCGGCATGGTGTTGTTCAGTGCGGCATGGTGTTGTTCAGTGCGGCATGGTGTTGTTCAGTGCGGCATGGTGTTGTTCAGTGCGGGATGGTGTTGTTCAGTGCGGGATGGTGTTGTTCAGTGCGGCATGGTGTTCAGTGCGGCATAATGTTGTTCAGTGCGGCATGGTGTTGTTCAGTGCGGCATAATGTTGTTCAGTGCGGCATAATGTTGTTCAGTGCGGTATATTGTTGTTCAGTGGGGCATAATGTTGTTCAGTGCGGCATGGTGTTTTTCAGTGCGGGATGGTGTTGTTCAGTGCGGCATGGTGTTGTTCAGTGCGGCATGGTGTTGTTCAGTGCGGCATGGTGTTGTTCAGTGCGGCATGGTGTTGTTCAGTGCGGCATTGTGTTGTTCAGTGCGGCATGGTGTTGTTCAGTGCGGCATGGTGTTGTTCAGTGCGGCATGGTGTTGTTCAGTGCGGCATGGTGTTGTTCAGTGCGGCATGGTGTTGTTCAGTGCGGGATGGTGTTGTTCAGTGCGGGATGGTGTTGTTCAGTGCGGCATAATGTTGTTCAGTGCGGCATGGTGTTGTTCAGTGCGGCATAATGTTGTTCAGTGCGGCATAATGTTGTTCAGTGCGGCATAATGTTGTTCAGTGCGGTATAATGTTGTTCAGTGCTGCATGGTGTTGTTCAGTGCGGGATGGTGTTGTTCAGTGCGGCATGGTGTTGTTCAGTGCGGCATGGTGTTGTTCAGTGCGGCATGGTGTTGTTCTGTGCGGCATGGTGTTGTTCAGTGCGGCATGGTGTTGTTCAGTGCGGCATGGTGTTGTTCAGTGCGGCATGGTGTTGTTCAGTGCGGCATGGTGTAGTTCAGTGCTGCATGATGTTGTTCAGTGCGGCATGGTGTAGTTCAGTGCGGCATGGTGTTGTTCAGTGCGGCATGGTGTTGTTCAGTGCGGCATGGTGTTGTTCAGTGCGGCATGGTGTTGTTCAGTGCGACATGGTGTTGTTCAGTGCGGCATAATGTTGTTCAGTGCGGCATAATGTTGTTCAGTGCGGCATAATGTTGTTCAGTGCGGCATGGTGTTGTTTAGTGCGGGATGGTGTTGTTCAGTGCGGCATGGTGTTGTTCAGTGCGGCATGGTGTTGTTCAGTGCGGCATGGTGTTGTTCAGTGCGGCATGGTGTTGTTCAGTGCGGCATGGTGTTGTTCAGTGCGGCATGGTGTTGTTCAGTGCGGCATGGTGTTGTTCAGTGCGGGATGGTGTTGTTCAGTGCGGCATGGTGTTCAGTGCGGCATAATGTTGTTCAGTGCGGCATAATGTTGTTCAGTGCGGCATGGTGTTGTTCAGTGCGGCATAATGTTGTTCAGTGCGGCATAATGTTGTTCAGTGCGGTATATTGTTGTTCAGTGGGGCATAATGTTGTTCAGTGCGGCATGGTGTTTTTCAGTGCGGGATGGTGTTGTTCAGTGCGGCATGGTGTTGTTCAGTGCGGCATGGTGTTGTTCAGTGCGGCATGGTGTTGTTCAGTGCGGCATGGTGTTGTTCAGTGCGGCATTGTGTTGTTCAGTGCGGCATGGTGTTGTTCAGTGCGGCATGGTGTTGTTCAGTGCGGCATGGTGTTGTTCAGTGCGGCATGGTGTTGTTCAGTGCGGCATGGTGTTGTTCAGTGCGGCATGGTGTTGTTCAGTGCGGCATGGTGTTGTTCAGTGCGGGATGGTGTTGTTCAGTGCGGGATGGTGTTGTTCAGTGCGGCATAATGTTGTTCAGTGCGGCATAATGTTGTTCAGTGCGGCATGGTGTTGTTCAGTGCGGCATAATGTTGTTCAGTGCGGCATAATGTTGTGCAGTGCGGTATAATGTTGTTCAGTGCTGCATGGTGTTGTTCAGTGCTGCATGGTGTTGTTCAGTGCGGGATGGTGTTGTTCAGTGCGGCATGGTGTTGTTCAGTGCGGCATGGTGTTGTTCAGTGCGGCATGGTGTTGTTCAGTGCGGCATGGTGTTGTTCAGTGCGGCATAGTGTTGTTCAGTGCGGCATGGTGTTGTTCGGTGCGGCATGGTGTTGTTCGGTGCGGCATGGTGTTGTTCGGTGCGGCATGGTGTTGTTCAGTGCGGTATCGTGTTGTTCAGTGCGGTATTGTGTTGTTCAGTGCGGCATCGTGTTGTTCAGTGCGGTATCGTGTTGTTCAGTGCGGTATCGTGTTGTTCAGTGCGGTATCGTGTTGTTCAGTGCGGTATCGTTGTGTTGTTCGTATTGTGTTGTGTTGTTCGTTATGTGTTGTGTTGTTTGTATTGTGTTGTTGGTATTGTGTTGTGTTGTTCGTATTTTGTTGTGTTGTTCATATTGTGTTGAGTTGTTCATATTGTGTTGAGTTGTTCGTATTGTGTTGAGTTGTTCGTATTGTGTTGCCTCTAACACTTAGCTTCTAACACTTAGCCTCTAGCACATAGAAGGTAAATAAATAGGAAGGAAGGACTCACCGGTGACGTCGTCGCCCACGTCCAAGCGTTGTACTTTGTATTTTCATCCTTCTGACAGTGGAAAACATATAGCCAACAAACACCGTGGAACCTAAACGAATGAAAGAAAACTATCATTTGGCCACAACCAACATTCACAGATACAACACAATGTGACGTGCGGTGTTGAGGTTAAAGGTTGAGTGAAGGGCCCTCGTTTTAAACTACTTTTTTGAAAAGGAGTGGGAACAAGTAAGACGTATTTAATTTATTTATTGGGAAGTAGTAAGACTTATTAAATTTATTTAATCTACTTTTCTTCCCAGGCAAAATTTGATGTGCTGCAATTCCAAATTTCCAAAGTGAATGAAGGAATGAAATCCTTTAAATTATGATTTTGTATAAATACTAGGCATAAACACAAAATCTACGGCACAAAATGGGCAGACTTTACTTGTTTGAAAAGGACTGGTTACAAGACAGACTTTTTTAATTTATTTAATGGGAAGAAGACTTTTTTAGTTTAATTGATCTATTTTTGTTCCCTGGCAAAATTCGATTTGCTGCAATTCCAAATTTCCAAAGTGAATGAAGGAATGAAGTCGTTTAAATTATGATTTTGTATAAATACTAGGCATAGACACAAAATCTACGGCACAAAACGGGCAGACTTTACTTGTTTGAAGAGGACTGGTTGCAAGACAGACTTTTCTGATTTATTTAATGGGAAGAAGACTTATTTAGTTTATTTAATCTCTTTTTGTTGCCTGGCAAAATTGGATTTGCTGAAATTGTATTTTGCCAAATCTTGACTTGAGACCTGATAGGAAGTATTAAACGCTCAGTTAAATCGATACAAGTTGGTAATAAGAGCGAGTAATGTTGGTTGAAGCGATGAATGAAGGTTAAAAGCAATTTAAATTATGACTTTGTATAAATACTAGATATTAACAGAACATCTACTGCGCAAAATGGGCAGAGTTTACTTGTTTGAGAAGGAGTGGCTTATTTAAGTCTAAGATTTATTTAATCTGTTTGTTCCCAGGCAAAATTGGATGTGATGCAATTCCAAATTTCACCACATGATGGTGCCAAATTTTGACTTCATAGGACATATTCAACACTTAACTATTATGTTCAAGGTAATCAGATTTGTTTATTATTCTAATGGCCTTTTCAAAACTATTCTGGATTACTACTTTGGATCTATTCTACATTACTTGGCAACAACATACTCTGTAACAGATTAGGCAGTATAATCACATATGTTAACTTGAGAGTGCCCACACTCAATCTACTTATCGTGATGTGTTAAATCAATTACTGTTAGACATTATTATTCTGATAATCTACCAAATCTTTGAATTGAAGAATTTGTGATTTAATTAATAGCTTGTTGTTATGTTCAGGGTAATCAGACTTGTATATAATTCTAATGGCCTTCTTTTGAAAACTATTCTGAATTACAACTTTGGATCTTATATTACTTTGCAACAATATACTCGGTGACAGATTAGGCAGTATAATCACATATGTTAACTTCAGTGCCCACACTGTATTTATTTATGGTTATTTGTTAAATCAAGTACTGTTAGACATGAAATAGGAAGTGTTTAACATAAATGTTATGGCTACTCACCGTTGTAGCTCGCTCCTGGTCAATGATACGAGCCTCTTCTTGCAGTGGAAAACTTGCAGCCAACAAACACCGTGGAACCTAAAGGAATGAAATTAAACATTAACATTTCGCCTGGACCAATATTCACACGTACAACGCAACGCGGCTACACTTCTGCTAGCGCCTCAGCTACACGTTGCTATTACAAACGTAAATCTCTTTAAACACAATGAGTGTTACTTACCGTGTACGCTGTAGACGGTCCAGTTGCAAGCAGAAAATAAAGATATTCGTCGTTGCTCAGTGGCTCACGGCCATCGCGCCAACAGATTTGAATTTTGGTGGAAGTTCAGCCAATTACGTCATATCCGCGGCACATGACTGCGACGTAATACCCGCTTATCTGAAACGGCAGTTAAAAGTAGTTACATCAAGTTTTCTTTTTTAATCAACGCAATCATTTACAACCGTTGACCAGAAAGAATCGTCGAAATTCGACGTTGCCCCCAAACGCCACACTCACTCGCTTTTCAGGGCAACAAAAGTACTTCTTTTTAAAAACGATGAATTGTACTTACCGTGTACGCTCTGGACGGTCCAGTTGCAAGCAGAAAATAAAAATATTTCTCTCGTTAGTCGTATGTTACCATCCGCTGTGTCTTTGTCAACATCGCCATTTTCCTACTTCCTGTTGCGAGCCACGCCCACGGATTTAAATTCTGGCGGAAGAGCCCGCCCATTGGCGTCGTTTTCGCGTATAGCAAATCCGATTGGTTGGGAAGGGGGGGCGGTTATGCAGCCGAGGGGTCCTGTGATCGGTGGGATGTAAAGTAGGCGTCGACGTCACGTCCGCGTCACGTGACCACGACGTGGCAGACGTCATATAGCAACCGCTGTTTTGTTTAGTAGACTTACAGTTGTTATGCGTTGACATAATGGCGCACACTCCAAATAGATTTAAATAAATTAAATAATTCTTCTGCCCACTCCCTTTTAAACAAGTTAACTCTCCCCGCGGATTTGAATTCCGGCGGAAGTTCTTACAGTTGTTATGCGTTGACATAATGGCGCACTGGTTAGCATGTCCACCTCTTAAGCATGATGTTGCGGGTTCGACGCCTGATCAATGTTAGCATGGAGTGAGCTGAAGTGCATGGCGCTGAAGATTTGAATCTTTGAAATGCGCTGAGGTCTGACGTATCAGGCAGAATGGTTTGCCATCACGTTCAACAAAAAATAGAAACTTTCCCACTCTGATAAAAACGTCCTGTGTTCATCTACATATTTTCGTTTTGCTGTGCATCTTTTCCCTGCCATTTCGAGAGCCCAATTGACACTAATAGTTTACTGGAATGTGTTTGCCCATCCTACTTTGTGGAATTTCACCACATGCGCTTTTGACGAAAATACTAAATTGAACTCAAGTGAAGCCAACACGCACAACCACCCCCCCCCCCCCCACACACACACACACACACACACACACACCTACACACACACACACAAATGTTGATATGAACATAAAAGAGCCGCATGCGGTTCGGGAGTTGCGGCTTGGCCAAACCTGTACTATACAACTTTATTTGTGTAAAATTTTCACAACAGCTGTCACACAAACAAAGCGGGAAAAACCGAAGACGTGCGTGTTCCGCCCACGCTGGATTTATTTGCACCTTTGAAAAGACACCGTATTGCCGCAGATGTGGCAAAGAGTACTTTTGGGCATCTGAGACGGAAGGATGTCCAAAGCATCACGTCACCTGCTCTGGTAGGAATGGTGGTGGGACGTTGAGGTCAACCGCTTTGGGGTTGGCTGAATCTTTGGTCGCAGGATGCCACACACTTGAAGACAGAAGCAGAAAAGCAGAGCTAAATGCAAAATGTACTCACCGGTGACTCCAATTTTTTCCCCCCCTGAAGAAATGGATGGACGGGTGGCCCCGGCTGGCCGGTGGGACTCTTGTTATTCTGACCCTTTTTAGTGCGCGTTTGGGGCAACAACCGTTTTTTTGTGGCGCTCTCTTCTGGTTCAAGAGTGCCCTGCATGTGAATTTGCCTTTCCTGCCTTCTGATTGGATGAGCGCCGGTGTGACGCGGTGCCTCTGTCACCGTGGCGGGGGGTATACGTCGGCATCGGAGCGTCTGCCAACGTCTGAGACCGGCTGGCAGTGTATCGGTCCAGTAATGCCAGACGAATGAGTGACTGAAGAATGTAGCTATTTTGTCTGAGAAAAAGGTGTGCTCATTGATAAGCTTACCTGTCCTTGTTGCTTCAGCGCTGACTCCAGATCTGCTACTCTGCTTTGATAGTGACCCATTTCTACTGTCATGTAACATGGGGGGAAGAGATGGTGCAAATGGTAAAACATGGATTGTTCACAGGAATAAATTGGCAGAGCTGAAATTCCAAATTTGTCCAAAAGATGGCGCCAGACCAAAACATGAGACCAAAAAAGGGGCCAAAATAAGCTAAGCAAGTTAAAATAGAAATAAAACAGGAACACGGTGTCGGATTGTGAGTCACGCATGGACGCACAAATGTGATTTTTACTTTTTGATTTCTTTGCTTGGCTAAAAATGTATTCTGTAACAGCTTAAAGCAATATTGTTAGTCAATTCGATCAAGGGACCCGTCACTATGAGAATAGTGGCGTGACATAAATTGTTTGGAGAAGCACAAATGTGATTTTTACTTCTTGATTTCTTTGCTTGGCTAAAAATTGATTCCCTCTTTCATGAACTGTGTTTTGCAATCGAATTGTTCTGGGATTGAATGATTTTATTAACACGGGTATCAGTGGGTGAAATTGTTCGGTTTCTGGAGTGATTAAGATTTGTAATTCTATTTCATGTTTCTTCAATAAATGTCTTGTGTATATTCATCTACTTTGTTGTGCGCTGATTTGTACTGAATGTACAATCGATGGTTCGGGGTTGATTTGACAATTTGATTAATGTGCGGGGGGTTATTATGGTATAACATAGGACCGTAATAAATAAAAGTAACATCAGACAATTTTAGAGAATTGAATAACTTTCGTAGTTATTTGAGACACGAGTGAATTTCAATCCGTTTGAAAGTTTGCTTCGTCTGAATAAATTAACGGAAGTGTTTGAATCGGATTATCGGTTTGGTGTAGAACTAAAAGTAATTTAATTATTTGAAGGGCGCAGGCCCGTTTCCCCTTTTGACGGGCCGCGTAAAAAGTAACTCCGAACATGTTAGAGAATTAAATAACTTTCGTAGATATTTAAGGGAAGAGTGATTATTGAAAGAGGTGCGTTTTACACTACCATCAGCTTTTCTCTGGTCTGAAAGGAGGAGGAGGGAGGCTCCTCCTCCTCCTTTCAGACCAGAGAACACCCGAGGCTGGGTGAGAACGGGGAGGCTGCGACCCGGTCGGGGGTTGCGGGAAGGGCCGCCACCTTGATCTCCTTCTCGGCGTCGTAGTCCTCTCCGCTGGTCTGGGCTAGCAGAGCGTAGGCTCGTTGCAGCGCTTGATATTCTTGCGTCAGCTGGCGGTAGCGAAGCTCCGCCTCCTCATGCACACACCAATGCAACACAGCACTAGTACCAGAATCAGTCAGACCGGCGACAAAGCACCCGCGACGCAAAGACGAGTCCGATTCCAGGCTGAAGAGGAATGTTTGGCGCCAATACGCTGGCAGAAATGGCGGGCTACCTCTTCGGGTTCCGTGTCGGGGGTTCTGTCGGTGTGAAAAGACAAGGACGATCCGTCCGAGTCCACCAACACGTCTTCGTCGTAGCCGTAAAATGTTTCGATGACCTGCGGGCGCGGAAGCAAACATCTCTCTGAACAAACTGAAGCGACACCTCACGATGAATCGACGAGAGGAACGATAGCGAGAAAAAGGCCATTTCATCTTGCGCAACACCAAGCAGCCGCAAACAAACAGACTCACCTTGCAGGACCTCACGCTTTGTTCCTCCTCAGAGATTCTCGACGTCGGTATCGTAGCAGCAAATCTCTCTCCTGTCGACACAAATAATCCGCCTTTGAGATTCTTTGGATGCAAAGGGAACGAACGGCTCCGGCGCAGAAACAAACGCGACTCACGATGACATTTCTGACATGAGCTCCTGTCTCCAGAGCCTGAAAAACCCGTCACCGGCGATGGTTGGAGGGACGCTCGTCTTTTCCAAAAGTGACAACTACAGGGTGTGTCAGGGTTTTCCAGATTATCTTTATCGTATGATTATGTTGCTTTGACTTTGACTGCAACCTGTAATAAATAATATTATTTATCCCTTATTTATCCCTATCGCTTATCCCTTCCTACACAAAGTCGTAAAACATCCCTTGCTATGTTTTGACTAGAGGTCAAGGGCTTTCTCTATTCAATCCACTCTTACACCCACCCTGTTTCTCTTAATAAAAATGCTCGTGCAGGAGCCGAGAGTCAGACTTCATTCGTACAACGGATGGACTCTCCACCTGCAGGTGTCCAAAAGAACTTACTTGTCTCCCGTGTGGTTCTTGCAAAATAAGTTGGAGCGAGCGCAACTCTAACAGGGTGCATTTTGCCACTAGCTGCCTACGGACAATGACGTCGCGCTCGCGGCTCATGGTTGACGGGCTGAGCAGCCGGGCGAGTCCGTCGTTTTCAGCGCACAGCGAGTGGCAAAGGCGCTGACAAAACGGGAGCTTTGAGCTGCTGAAAACGGCAAAACAAGTCTAAAGCGTGTTCAAACGCGTGCGCACAATGCTCCTGCTTGAAAGGTCGGAATTTAAGGGGCCAATTTTTTGGATGGCGGCCGCCGGCCAAGCTTTGGACGGAAAAGGTTTCCTGGCGACAGCGAGCGAGCGCGGCGCTGCCGTACGTGCACCGAGTCACCTGCCTGAAGACCTTGGACAAGTCGTCGATGATGTGCCGCTGCTCCACAACTTGAAGGAACTCCATTTCACCGTCCTGCTGGCCGCAACCGCGCTCCAGGTCATTGAGCGAACTAGGCCTTCTCTGTGGAACACAAATGCAGTGGACTCTGTTGGCACGCCGCCGTTGTCCGCGTCGACTTACCAAGCTTGCCATCTCCTCGTTCTCCTGGGTGACAAAGCGCACTTTGTTTTCAAGGCGACACAGCACCAGTGAGAGTTCTTCATTCTTCCTGCTCAGGCGTTTGTTTTTGTCCAGGAGTGGCAGAAACTGGCTTTCTGTTTCTCTCAGTCGCTTAAGCTGCAAGCATGAAGTGCGGGATGCGAAAGACGCACAACACGCGGGCCAGAACGTATCCATTCCTTTTGCATCGGTTTGAACGGAATCGTGGCTTTGGCTCCCAATAAAAGACATCTACCAGGCAACCGACTCGCCGCGCCGCTCAACTAATAAGCAAGCGCAATGGGTGCCTCGCTGGATGGCGCGCATCAAACGTAGCGCAAACCTTCAAGCGTGCCGTCAATAAATTACCAGTTCATTGCGCTCTTCAGAAAGCAGGGCGTTTCGATCCTCCAGTTTCCTGATGACTGCGCTGAGCTCAGCGATTTTCAGATGAAACCTTCGCGTGTCCCGATCCTCCTGAGACTGAAAACGCTCCGCAACACACACACACAACCACTCGTTCAAAGTTCAAAACTGTTTTTGTGCTACCTTCCTCCAGCAACGAACTAAGTCATGCGTACTGCAAGTGTGTGATGAGGTGGCTTACGCTATGAAGAGGATTGCTAGTAGCGCCGTTGACCCCACTTCCAGGGTAGTTTAGGCCCGCCCTTTGGGAATCCCTCAGGGCAGCGATCTGCTGCTCGGCAGCCTGAGTCTGCAGCTGAAGGCGGTGGACGTGGCCGGCCCCAGGGATTTATCCAAAACACTAACCGCTCTGTCTTTCAGCTTGATCTCATCCATCTGGATGTACAAACGGGGAGCGCTCAGGCAGGCGGGCAAACTCATTTGCCAGAATTGTGACAAAAACAAAGAGAGCAACCGGCCAATTTTTATCTTGAATCGACTAGAACACCATTGCTGTGACAAAAGCGAAGCGAGCAACCGGACGTTTTCTTCTTGTGAAATAGAATAGAATAGAATGCCTTAGGTGTCATTGCACTGCAGGTATACAACGAAATTGGGAACATAGCCACGCACCGCGCATCTGATCAGTCCTACCAGTCGGCGGATCTCCCTCTCGCAGTCTCTCTTGGTTCGGCTCAGCTCCTCCCGATGCTGGTGATGAGCCGATCGGAGCTCGGCCGCTCGGGACTGCCAGGCCTGCTGGGCCGCTGCCAGGGCTTCTTCCGCGCTCCTGGTGGAGGCGACACCGCTCGGTCTCCCGACACCGCCGCGTCTCCTCCACTTCCGCCAGCAAAGCGCCCCCGCTCCTCACCTGAGCAGACATTGCGCCACATCGGGCCGTTGAGACCGCAACGGAGCGCCGCGACGCTTACTGGGGACAAGCTACACAATACGGTAGCGGCCGCATCGGAGCCCGACGTGGCGTGCGGATAGTCAGACACGGATTGAGCGGATCACCTTGTCCATGGAGCCGTCCCTCAGGCTGAGGACCAAGGCATTCAGTCGCTGGATCTCTCCATCTTTGATTTTGATCACTCTCATCAGCTCCATTTCATGCTGCCGCAGTAATGTCTCCCTGGTAACGGCTAACTCTTTCTGCTTCTCCTCATGGAGTTTGCTTTTGAGTTCCGTCATGGCGGCGGTGGCACGGTGGTGCTCCGCCCGCAGGTCCTGACTTCTCTCTCTCTCCAGACAGCTGACCTGACATGACTTAGACAAACTTTATTGTCATCTTGTCTGCACATGGTGCATACAAAACGAAATTTCGTTGCACACGGCTTACAACAAAGTAGTGATATTGCAGTTGAATAGAAGTAACATATCCTATGAAAATATATATATATATACATATACTGTATATATATATATATATATTACAAATAAGTATAAAGTGCAGCAGTGCTAATTATGCAATAGTGCAAGTAGGCAAAACAGTATTCAAGAGTGTGCAGAGGAATGCTAAACCATGTATTAAACTTCTATTTAAAGGGTTTACACAAGTTCAGTAAAGTTGGTAGTGCGAGATAGTGCAAGATAGAGGTCCGTAGTGTCATAAAGTACAGATCTGTGAATGTGTGATGCAGAGTTCAGTTTAGAGCTCAACAGTTCTAATGTTCAACAGTCTGATGACAGCAGGGAAAAAGCTGTTGCAGAACCTGGTGGACCTGCAGCGGATTGTGCGAAACCTCTTCCCAGAGGGCAGCAGGGAGAACAGTCCATGGTGGGGGTGTGATGGGTCATTGATGATGTTACGGGCACGGGACATGCAGCGCTGAGATGAAATGTCCTGAATGGAGGGAAGAGGAGCCCCTATGATCCTCTCTGCTGTCCTCACCACTCTCCTCACGTTCTTCCAATCGGAGGCGGTGCAGCCTCCACACCACACAGAGAGTCAGCTTGTCAGAATGCTCTCTATGGTGCTCCTGTAGAACGTCCTCATGATGGGTGGGGGCAGGTGGTCTCTCCTCATCCTCCGCAGGAAGTACAAGCGCTTCTGTGCCCTCTTGATCAGTGCCGTAGTGTTCATAGTCCAGGTGAGGTCTTCTGTGATGTGGACCCCCAGGAATTTGGTGCTGCTGACCACCTCCACAGCTGAGCTGTTGATGATCAGTGGAGCGTGGTGAGGCTGGTTTTTCCTGAAGTCGACGATGATCTCCTTCATCTTCTCCACATTCAGGATCAGGCTGTTGTCTCTGCACCAGCCCACCAGCTGCTCCACCTCCTCTCTGTAGTCCAGGTCGTTGTTGTCTCTGATGAGCCCCACCACCGTTGTGTCGTCTGCGAACTTCACGATGTGATTGGTGGTGAACCTGGGGACGCAGTCGTGTGGCATCAGGGTGAACAGCAGGGGGCTCAGGACGCAGCCCTGAGGGGAGCCTGTGCTGAGGGTGATGACATCAGAGGTGTTCTGTCCGACCCGGACTGACTGAGGTCTGTTGGTGAGGAAGTCTAGCAGCCAGTTGCGAAGGGGGGTGTTGAAGCCCAGGTGTTCCAATTTTCCTACTAGATGCTGTGGGATGATGGTGTTAAACGCTGAGCTGAAGTCCAGGAACAGCATCCGAACATGGGTGTTCTTCTCCTCCAGGTGAGCCAGGCTCAGGTGAAGAACGGAGGAGATGGCGTCCTGAGTGGAGCGGTTTTGCCGGTCGGCAAACTGGAACGGGTCAAATAATGGGGGGAGTCTGGAAACGATGTGATCTTTAAGCAGCCTTTCGAAGCACTTCATCATGACCGGAGTCAGTGCAACAGGCCGGTAATCATTAAATGAGGTGATTTGAGGTTTCTTTGGCACCGGAATGATGGAGGCAGTCTTAAAGCACGCTGGCACTGTGGCTTGGCCCAGCGAGGTGTTAAAAATGTCTGTGATGACCCCAGCCAGCTGACTTGCACATTCCCTGAACACACGCCCAGGAATGTTGTCGGGGCCAGGGGCCTTACGGGGGTTGACTCTCCTCAGGGTCTTCAACACATCGGCGGAGTCAAGGCAGAGTACCTCCTCTTCCTGATGGGGGACAGTTTTAACTGCTGGAGTGCCGTTTAGTGCCTCGAACCTCCCAAAGAAGTTATTTAGACCATTTAGAAAGTCAGCATCAACTTCACCCACCGGGGGGGGGGGAGGGTGAGTTGTAGTCTGTAATCGCCCGTATGCCTTGCCACATACTCCTGGTGTTGTTGGCGTCGTGGAAACGATCCTGAATTTTTCGACTGTGGTCTCGCTTCGCTACCCTGATGGCACGGTTCAAGTTGGCTCTCGCTGTCCTCAGTGTCTCCTTGTCGCCAGACTTGAAGGCAGAGTTCCGCGCTCGTAGCGTTTGACGTACCTCCTCAGTCATCCAGGGTCGTTGGTTGCCCCGGGTGATGATATTCTTAGTGGTGCTGACGTCCTCGGTGCATTTGTTGACGTAGGCTGACACAGTCATGGCACACGCATGTCAAATCTACATCGGGGAAACTGGGAGGGAGGGAGGGAGGGAGGGAGGGAGGGAGGGCGGGAGGGAGGCAAGCAGGGAGGCAGGCAGGCAGGGAGGCAGGCAGGGAGGCAGGCAGGGAGGCAGGCAGGGAAGCAGGCAGGGAGGAAGGCAGTGTCTGTCTGTTGAGGTTTTCACCTTGTTCTTCTCCTGCTGAAGTTCTAACTGGACGTCCATCAGTTTGGCTCTCAGCTCGTCATTGGCGGCCTGAAAGGCGTCCGTTCGCTCCGCCTTGACCCGCCCTGCCGGAGCTCGTTTGGACATCTCTTACTCGAGTCTCGCCCGGTCGTCAGTCAGAGATCACAACATTTGTACCTGGAGAGCACAAACGCAGCGCTGTTTTCCACTGGCTTCGGACTCAACTTCAATCGGTACCGTAACGTACAACATCATAAACATAGATCTAGCTTGACTTATTCATTGAATAAATGCATTTGGTTCTTCAAAACTGCATCACGCAACATAGCGTGACCGAGACGGCCGTTATCCACCTGCGTGAAGTTATTTGGTGAAATGAATGAGATGTTTAAGACACCATCGTTCTGTCTCTATGTAGATGAAGGGAAATAATCGATTGCTGAAGGTCCAAAGGTGTTGTGATAAACAAATAAACATATTAGTGACATATTTGTGATAAACATATTAGGCAGGATAATCACATATGTTAACTTGACTGCCCACACTGTATTTATTTATGGTTATTTGTTAAATCGAGTACTGTTAGACATGAAATAGGAAGTGTTTAACATAAATGGACGACGAAAGGGGTACTCACCATTGTAGCTCCTGCTGGTCAATGATACGAGCTTCTTCTTGCAGTGGAAAACATACAGCCAACAAACACCGTGGAACCTAAAGGAAGGAAATTAAACATTAACATTTAGCCTCAACCAACATTCACAGATACAACGCAACGCAAACTACACAAACGTAAATCTTTTTAAACACAATGAGTTGTACTTACCGTGTACGCTCTAGACGGTCCACTTGCAAGCAGAAAATAAAGATATTTCTGTTGATAATCGTCGTGTTTGTATCCGTTGTCTCGCTCAAGGCCATTGCGCCCACAGATTTGAATTTTGGGGAGAGTTCAGCCTATTGACGTCATTTCCGCGGTGTAATACCCGCATATCTGAAACGGCAAAGTTAAGAGTAGAGTTAAATAAAGTTTTTAATCAACGCAATAATTTACAAACGTTGACCAGTCGAAATAATCGTCGAAATTTGGCGTCTGTGGCTGGAAGCAGACGCCGAGTTCGACGTTCCTCCCAAATGCCACACTCCCTCGCTTTTCAGGGCTACAAAAAAAAACATATTTTTCAAAACAATGAGTTGTAATTACCTTGTACGCTCTAGACGGTCAAGTTGCAAGCTGAAAACAAAAATATTTGTCTTGTTAGTCGTCGTGTTACTAACCGCTGTGTCTTGTTTGCCAGCATTGCCGCTTTCCTACTTCCTGTTGCAAGCCACGCCCACGGATTATAATTTTGCCGTGAGTTCCGCCTATTGACGTCATGTCCGCGTCGCATGACTGCGACGTAATATTATCTAAAACTGTTTGTGCGGCATGGTGTTGTTCTGTGCGGTATTGTGTTATTCTGTGCGGCGTCGTGTTGTTCTGTGCGGCGTAGTGTTGTTCAGTGCGGCGGCGTGTTGTTCAGTGCGGCATGTTGTTGTTCGGTGCGGCATGTTGTTGTTCAGTGCGGCATGGTGTTGTTCACTGCGGCATGGTGTTATTCAGTGCGGCATGGTGTTGTTCAGTGCGGCATGGTGTTGTTCAGTGCGGCATGGTGTTGTTCAGTGCGGGATGGTATTGTTCAGTGCGGCATGGTGTTGTTCAGTGCGGCATGGTGTTGTTCAGTGCGGCATGGTGTTGTTCAGTGCGGCATGGTGTTGTTCAGTGCGGCATGGTGTTGTTCAGTGCGGCGTAATATTGTTCAGTGCGGCGTAATGTTGTTCAGTGGGGCATGGTGTTGTTCAGTGCGGCATGGTGTTGTTCAGTGCGGCATGGTGTTGTTCAGTGCGACATGATGTTGTTCAGTGCGGCATAATGTTGTTCAGTGCGGCATAATGTTGTTCAGTGCGGCATAATGTTGTTCAGTGCGGCATAATGTTGTTCAGTGCGGCATAATGTTGTTCAGTGCGGCATGGTGTTGTTCAGTGCGGGATGGTGTTGTTCAGTGCGGCATGGTGTTGTTCAGTGCGGCATAGTGTTGTTCAGTGCGGCATGGTGTTGTTCAGTGCGGCATGGTGTTGTTCAGTGCGGCATGGTGTTGTTCAGTGCGGGATGGTGTTGTTCAGTGCGGCATGGTGTTCAGTGCGGCATAATGTTGTTCAGTGCGGCATAATGTTGTTCAGTGCGGCATGGTGTTGTTCAGTGCGGCATAATGTTGTTCAGTGCGGCATAATGTTGTTCAGTGCGGTATATTGTTGTTCAGTGGGGCATAATGTTGTTCAGTGCGGCATAATGTTGTTCAGTGCGGTATATTGTTGTTCAGTGGGGCATAATGTTGTTCAGTGCGGCATGGTGTTGTTCAGTGCGGGATGGTGTTGTTCAGTGCGGCATGGTGTTGTTCAGTGCGGCATGGTGTTGTTCAGTGCGGCATGGTGTTGTTCAGTGCGGCATTGTGTTGTTCAGTGCGGCATGGTGTAGTTCAGTGCGGCATGGTGTAGTTCAGTGCGGCATGGTGTTGTTCAGTGCGGCATGGTGTTGTTCAGTGCGGCATGGTGTTGTTCAGTGCCGCATGGTGTTGTTCAGTGCGGGATGGTGTTGTTCAGTGCGGGATGGTGTTTTTCAGTGCGGGATGGTGTTGTTCAGTGCGGGATGGTGTTGTTCAGTGCGGGATGGTGTTGTTCAGTGCGGGATGGTGTTGTTCAGTGCGGCATGGTGTTGTTCAGTGCGGCATGGTGTTGTTCGGCATGGTGTTAGGGTTAGGGTTAGGGTTAGGGGTTAGGGTTAGGGTTAGGGTTAGGGTTAGGGTTTAGGGTTTAGGGTTAGGGTTAGGGTTAGGGGTTAGGGGTTAGGGTTAGGGTTAGGGTTAGGATTATGGTGGGAGCCCCCCCTCCTGGAGGAGGGAAAGGCAAAAGCACGGTCCATCCATCCGGGATTCCAATCAGCCCCCAGCTCACGGTTCCGGCGGGCAACGCGGTGGCGTCGGCCATAGTGGACCGTCGTCCAACCCTGATCCATGGCTGTGGATCTAGAATTTGCCTTTGTTATATATTTAATAAAGTTGTTTTTTTTTTTAAAAATAAAGTTTCTTTTTTGATTTATTCTGGCCAATATGCAATGTGTGCCCTGACAACGTTTCGGCTATCTCAAGCCTTCATCAGGTCTGGCACATGTATTATATGAAAAAGTATTTTTGTTTTGTAAGGTGCAGCAATGTGTCTTGCTTGCAGTCCAAATTCGCACTAAAGGCTCTTTGCCTTGCGGATTCCTTTTATACCCTCAGCTCGGTTGAAGTTTTAAATCTTTTTTGTTTTTCGAAATTTCGTTTTAGAAATGTAACGTGTTTTAGCTTATATTTGCATTTTCCAATTAATTTTCATAATTAAACTAGCCTTCATATTGGGTTTAAACAAAATAATTATAATTTGATCAACTTGGAATTGTTATTGTAGAATAATGTAAACATACTAATTTTGTTTTTTGTTTTTTAATGTTTTTTAATTGTTTTTTTAATGTTTTTTGATGTATTTTGTTTTTCAAGTAGACGTGGTCTAGGATCTCGGATTGCTGTTCAAACTACAGGTAAATAATACATAGGTAGGTGGATTATATATGTGTATTGGGTTTTTGCAAATTTGTAATTATGTTATTGAAAACATTTGGTGACTTTTGTTCATATTTTTGTGTTATTCCGTTTTGTCAATTTTTTCTGCTTTTTTTCAGGTGGGCGTGGTCCGGGGACCAGACGCGTGGTTCCAATTGGAGGTAAGTATCCAGGTAGGTATTAGATGTAAGTGGGTCTAAATAAAATAAAACCAATTTGTCCTAATTATGTTAATTGTCCTACTGTTTGGAAGTTCTGTTCCTGGTGGGACGTAGATAGGGACTGGGATTGGGGTATGGGTTGGGGTTGGGGTTAGGGTTGGGGTTAGGTTTAGGGTTGGGGGTAGGGTCAGGGTTGGGGTTAGGGTTAGGGTTGAGGGCAGGGTTAGGATTGGGGTTAGGGGACAAAGCCCGACTCCCTTGTGTAGACACCCCTCTTGGGCGGTCCTGGTGGGGAGGGAAGTGGCTGGGCTTACTGGCCACCACTGCGATCTTCCTCTGCGGGCGTAGGGACACTGTCAATTTTTGGGTTTGGATCTCAACCACTTCCCCTGGCTCCGAATCTTGGGTCTTCTTTTTGGCGACAGGTGTGAGTCTAGGTCGCTGTGGGAGCGGAGTGGGAGCGGGAAACCGCAGCTCCAGGTTAGGGTTAGGGTTAGGGTTAGGGTTAGGGTTAGGGTTATGGTGGGAGCCCCCCCTCCTGGAGGAGGGAAAGGCAAAAGCACGGTCCATCCATCCGGGATTCCAATCAGCCCCCAGCTCACGGTTCCGGCGGGCAACGCGGTGACGTCGGCCATAGTGGACCGTCGTCCAACCCTGATCCATGGCTGTGGATCTAGAATTTGCCTTTGTTATATATTTAATAAAGTTGTTTTTTAAAAAAAATAAAGTTTCTTTTTTGATTTATTCTGGCCAATATGCAATGTGTGCCCTGACAACGTTTCGGCTATCTCAAGCCTTCATCAGGTCTGGCACACATGTATTATATGAAAAACTATTTTTGTTTTGTAAGGTGCAACAATGTGTCTTGCTTGCAGTCCAAATTCGCACTAAAGGCTCTTTGCCTTGCGGATTCCTTTTATACCCTCAGCTCGGTTGAAGTTTTAAATCTTTTTTGTTTTTCGAAATTTCGTTTTAGAAATGTAACGTGTTTTAGCTTATATTTGCATTTTCCAATTAATTTTCATAATTAAACTAGCCTTCATATTGGGTTTAAACAAAATAATTATAATTTGGTCAACTTGGAATTGGTATTGTAGAATAATGTAAACATACTAATTTTGTTTTTTGTTTTTTAATGTTTTTTAATTGTTTTTTTTAATGTTTTTGATGTATTTTGTTTTTCAAGTAGACGTGGTCTAGGATCTCAGATTGCTGTTCAAACTACAGGTAAATAATACATAGGTAGGTGGATTATATATGTGTATTGGTTTTTTGCAAATTTGTAATTATATTATTGAAAACATTTGGTGACTTTTGTTCATATTTTTGTGTTATTCCGTTTTGTCAATTTTTTCTGCTTTTTTTCAGGTGGGCGTGGTCCGGGGACCAGACGCGTGGTTCCAATTGGAGGTAAGTATCCAGGTAGGTATTAGATGTAAGTGGGTCTAAATAAAATAAAACCAATTTGTCCTAATTATGTTAATTGTCCTACTGTTTGGAAGTTCTGTTCCTGGTGGGACGTAGATAGGGACTGGGATTGGGGTATGGGTTGGGGTTGGGGTTAGGGTTGGGGTTAGGTTTAGGGTTGGGGGTAGGGTCAGGGTTGGGGTTAGGGTTGAGGGCAGGGTTAGGATTGGGGTTAGGGGACAAAGCCCGACTCCCTTGTGTAGACACCCCTCTTGGGCGGTCCTGGTGGGGAGGGAAGTGGCTGGGCTTACTGGCCACCACTGCGATCTTCCTCTGCGGGCGTAGGGACACTGTCAATTTTTGGGTTTGGATCTCAACCACTTCCCCTGGCTCCGAATCTTGGGTCTTCTTTTTGGCGACAGGTGTGAGTCTAGGTCGCTGTGGGAGCGGAGTGGGAGCGGGAAACCGCAGCTCCAGGTTAGGGTTTGGGATAGGGTTAGGGTTGGGGTTAGGGTTGGGGGCGAGAATAGGACTGGGGCTAGGAGTAGGGTGGGGGTCAGGGTTGGGATCGGAGCGCGGCAAGTCTTCCAGAAAGTCCAAAATCTCGTTCTCAACCTCCGAAATTGTGTCTGGTAGTAGGCGTGGAAAATTTCGCTTGGCCCAACCAACCGCCACTTGGAAAGCAGCCTCCCATTCTAGATTGTTGTCTTGGAGTGCAAATTCCATGTCGGACCGGCAGAACGGTAGGTGGGACTCGTAATGACGTTTGAGGATCTGGCAGGTGGTCTTGCCCCAGGTCTTGGCATTGTCCACAATGTCCCGCACAACCCCGCTATCTAGGAATGCCGGCTTGATCATTGTGGACAACACCTCCTCCATCCTGGTGATCATCCGAGGTTGTGTAGCCCACTGCTGGGGGTCTACATTGTTCAGGTGGTGGTAGACCTTAATCAAGTTATAGATTTTGCGGATCAGGCGACCAAATCCGGCCTCTGCTGGTCTCCACTTGGAGGTCCGGGTTGCAGCTGGAGGGGGACCACGTTGGTCCTGACGCGGTTGCCTGCGGCCTTGGCGAACTACTGTCGCATAGGAATCGAACCTAGAGCCAGGAGGTCTGGAGGGATCCGGAGGAGGCACAGGCTGGTTAGGATTATGGTGGGAGCCCCCCTCCTGGAGGAGGGAAAGGCAAAAGCACGGTCCATCCATCCGGGATTCCAATCAGCCCCCAGCTCACGGTTCCGGCGGGCAACGCGGTGACGTCGGCCATAGTGGACCGTCGTCCAACCCTGATCCATGGCTGTGGATCTAGAATTTGCCTTTGTTATATATTTAATAAAGTTGTTTTTTTAAAAAAATAAAGTTTCTTTTTTTATTTATTCTGGCCAATATGCAATGTGTGCCCTGACAACGTTTCGGCTATCTCAAGCCTTCATCAGGTCTGGCACACATGTATTATATGAAAAACTATTTTTGTTTTGTAAGGTGCAACAATGTGTCTTGCTTGCAGTCCAAATTCGCACTAAAGGCTCTTTGCCTTGCGGATTCCTTTTATACCCTCAGCTCGGTTGAAGTTTTAAATCTTTTTTGTTTTTCGAAATTTCGTTTTAGAAATGTAACGTGTTTTAGCTTATATTTGCATTTTCCAATTAATTTTCATAATTAAACTAGCCTTCATATTGGGTTTAAACAAAATAATTATAATTTGGTCAACTTGGAATTGGTATTGTAGAATAATGTAAACATACTAATTTTGTTTTTTGTTTTTTAATGTTTTTTAATTGTTTTTTTTAATGTTTTTGATGTATTTTGTTTTTCAAGTAGACGTGGTCTAGGATCTCGGATTGCTGTTCAAACTACAGGTAAATAATACATAGGTAGGTGGATTATATATGTGTATTGGGTTTTTGCAAATTTGTAATTATATTATTGAAAACATTTGGTGACTTTTGTTCATATTTTTGTGTTAGGGTTAGGGTTAGGGTTTAGGGTTTAGGGTTTAGGGTTAGGGTTAGGGTTAGGGTTAGGGGTTAGGGTTAGGGTTAGGGTTAGGGGTTAGGGTTAGGGTTAGGGTTAGGTAAAGAGTTCCTCCCCCGAAGGAGAGGAACAAAGGCACGGTCCTACCATCCTGGCCCGCACCCCACAACCAGCTCCAGAGCATCCTGCCCGTTGCGGCCGCACCCGCCATGCTGTCCAGGACTAATTAGGGCTTAATAAAGATCATTTTTGACCTTGAACACGTGTTTGTGCTTATTGTATGCTTGTTTTTGATTGCACTTTACCTATCCGGTCGCCTTTGTTATATAATTAATAACTGAGTCTCGATTTGGCATGTAAGATTGACAGCTGCGCTTGCGTTCAACTAAATATTCGTACCTCGCACCTAATTCATCGACTCCCCTATCTGGTTGGAGCGAGAGCATCTTGCTCTGTGCGGCATCCATGCGCTCTCCTATCTGGGTAGAGCGTGGGTAAATTACTATTTGTTTCCATTTGGTTTTGTACCGGCGTCATTTTGCGCTAAATTTTGTTCATCTGTGTGGCCATCGACAACGTTTCGGCATCTTTTGTGCCTTCTTCAGGTCTGGCACACAGGAATTGCATCTAAATTTAGTTTAGTTTCATCGCATGGGGAGCTGCTTCCTCCTCCACGGCCGCATCGAGACTGAGAGCTCCTGCTCCGAACGGTGCTTATATACACTCCTCCAAGTGGGCGGAGCCAAAGATTTGCGCTTGTTTCTTTAGCATAGTAACTTGTTTTCTTGCAGGCACCGATTGGGCGTGGATTTGTGATCTCCGGATTAGGTAAGTATATTTTTGTTTTGGGTAAGTATTTACTTTTAACTGCTTTTTTTGCTTTTTTTTGTCCCAAATAATGCTTATTTGCAATTGTTTACATTCAAATTTGATAGGTATGCACATTTTTTTGTTTTGGGTGAGTATTGTGATTTTATTTGAGGTAAGTATTTACTTTTAACTGCCTTTTGGTCTCAAATAGTGCTTATTTGCAATTATTATTCAAATTTGTGTTTACGTTCAAATTTTGACTTGTTTATTTTCAAATTTTAACTTGCAGGTTGACGTTTTTGTCTTATCGGGAAATGGGGTCAGGTTAGGGTTAGGGTTAGGGTTAGGGTTAGGATTAGGGTTAGGGTTAGGGTTATGGTTAGGGTTAGGATGGGGGATAGGTTAGGATTAGGGCTGGGATAGGACCAGTTTAGGGGACAGCACACAGACGTAACAGGAGCTCGATGGAAACCGGAAACGTGGGGGGGGGGCCACTGGAGGTGGCACAGGCGAGTTAGGATTAGGTAATGAGTTCCTCCCCCGAAGGAGAGGAACAAAGGCACGGTCCTACCATCCTGGCTCGCACCCCACAACCAGCTCCAGAGCATCCTGCCCGTTGCGGCCGCACCCGCCATGCTGGCCAGGACTAATTAGGGCTTAATAAAGATCATTTTTGATCTTGAACACGTGTTTGTGCTTATTGTATGCTTGTTTTTGATTGCACTTTACCTATCCGGTCGCCTTTGTTATATAATTAATAAGTGAGTCTCGATTTGGCATGTAAGATTGACAGCTGCGCTTGCGTTCAACTAAATATTCGTACCTCGCACCTAATTCATCGACTCCCCTATCTGGGTGGAGCGAGAGCATCTTGCTCTGTGCGGCATCCATGCGCTCTCCTATCTGGGTAGAGCGTGGGTAAATTACTATTTGTTTCCAATTGGTTTTGTACCGGCGTCATTTTGCGCTAAATTTTGTTCATCTGTGTGGCCATCGACAACGTTTCGGCATCTTTTGTGCCTTCTTCAGGTCTGGCACACAGGAATTGCATCTAAATTTAGTTTAGTTTCATCACATGGGGAGCTGCTTCCTCCTCCACGGCCGCATCGAGACTGAGAGCTCCTGCTCCGAACGGTGCTTATATACACTCCTCCAAGTGGGCGGAGCCAAAGATTTGCGCTTGTTTCTTTAGCATAGTAACTTGTTTTCTTGCAGGCACCGATTGGGCCTGGATTTGTGATCTCCGGATTAGGTAAGTATATTTTTGTTTTGGGTAAGTATTTACTTTTAACTGCTTTTTTTGCTTTTTTTTGTCCCAAATAATGCTTATTTGCAATTGTTTACATTCAAATTTGATAGGTATGCACATTTTTTTTTTGGGTGAGTATTGTGATTTTATTTGAGGTAAGTATTTACTTTTAACTGCCTTTTGGTCTCAAATAGTGCTTATTTGCAATTATTATTCAAATTTGTGTTTACGTTCAAATTTTGACTTGTTTATTTTCAAATTTTAACTTGCAGGTTGACGTTTTTGTCTTATCGGGAAATGGGGTCAGGTTAGGGTTAGGGTTAGGGTTAGGGTTAGGGTTAGGATTAGGGTTAGGGTTAGGGTTATGGTTAGGGTTAGGATGGGGGATAGGTTAGGATTAGGGCTGGGATAGGACCAGTTTAGGGGACAGCACACAGACGTAACAGGAGCTCGATGGAAACCGGAAACGTGGGGGGGGGGCACTGGAGGTGGCACAGGCGAGTTAGGATTAGGTAAAGAGTTCCTCCCCCGAAGGAGAGGAACAAAGGCACGGTCCTACCATCCTGGCCCGCACCCCACAACCAGCTCCAGAGCATCCTGCCCGTTGCGGCCGCACCCGCCATGCTGGCCAGGACTAATTAGGGCTTAATAAAGATCATTTTTGACCTTGAACACGTGTTTGTGCTTATTGTAAACTTGTTTTTGATTGCACTTTACCTATCCGGTCGCCTTTGTTATATAATTAATAAGTGAGTCTCGATTTGGCATGTAAGATTGACAGCTGCGCTTGCGTTCAACTAAATATTCATACCTCGCACCTAATTAATCGACTCCCCTATCTGGGTGGAGCGAGAGCATCTTGCTCTGTGCGGCATCCATGCGCTCTCCTATCTGGGTAGAGCGTGGGTAAATTACTATTTGTTTCCAATTGGTTTTGTACCGGCGTCATTTTGCGCTAAATTTTGTTCATCTGTGTGGCCATCGACAACGTTTCGGCATCTTTTGTGCCTTCTTCAGGTCTGGCACACAGGAATTGCATCTAAATTTAGTTTAGTTTCATCACATGGGGAGCTGCTTCCTCCTCCACGGCCGCATCGAGACTGAGAGCTCCTGCGCCGAACGGTGCTTATATACACTCCTCCAAGTGGGCGGAGCCAAAGATTTGCGCTTGTTTCTTTAGCATAGTAACTTGTTTTCTTGCAGGCACCGATTGGGCGTGGATTTGTGATCTCCGGATTAGGTAAGTATATTTTTGTTTTGGGTAAGTATTTACTTTTAACTGCTTTTTTTGCTTTTTTTTGTCCCAAATAATGCTTATTTGCAATTGTTTACATTCAAATTTGATAGGTATGCACATTTTTTTGTTTTGGGTGAGTATTGTGATTTTATTTGAGGTAAGTATTTACTTTTAACTGCCTTTTGGTCTCAAATAGTGCTTATTTGCAATTATTATTCAAATTTGTGTTTACGTTCAAATTTTGACTTGTTTATTTTCAAATTTTAACTTGCAGGTTGACGTTTTTGTCTTATCGGGAAATGGGGTCAGGTTAGGGTTAGGGTTAGGGTTAGGGTTAGGATTAGGGTTAGGGTTATGGTTAGGGTTAGGATGGGGGATAGGTTAGGATTAGGGCTGGGATAGGACCAGTTTAGGGGACAGCACACAGACGTAACAGGAGCTCGATGGAAACCGGAAACGTGGGGGGGGGGCCACTGGAGGTGGCACAGGCGAGTTAGGATTAGGTAAAGAGTTCCTCCCCCGAAGGAGAGGAACAAAGGCACGGTCCTACCATCCTGGCCCGCACCCCACAACCAGCTCCAGAGCATCCTGCCCGTTGCGGCCGCACCCGCCATGCTGGCCAGGACTAATTAGGGCTTAATAAAGATCATTTTTGACCTTGAACACGTGTTTGTGCTTATTGTATGCTTGTTTTTGATTGCACTTTACCTATCCGGTCGCCTTTGTTATATAATTAATAAGTGAGTCTCGATTTGGCATGTAAGATTGACAGCTGCGCTTGCGTTCAACTAAATATTCATACCTCGCACCGAACGGTGCTTATATACACTCCTCCAAGTGGGCGGAGCCAAAGATTTGCGCTTGTTTCTTTAGCATAGTAACTTGTTTTCTTGCAGGCACCGATTGGGCGTGGATTTGTGATCTCCGGATTAGGTAAGTATATTTTTATTTTGGGTAAGTATTTACTTTTAACTGCTTTTTTTGCTTTTTTTTGTCCCAAATAATGCTTATTTGCAATTGTTTACATTCAAATTTGATAGGTATGCACATTTTTTTGTTTTGGGTGAGTATTGTGATTTTATTTGAGGTAAGTATTTACTTTTAACTGCCTTTTGGTCTCAAATAGTGCTTATTTGCAATTATTATTCAAATTTGTGTTTACGTTCAAATTTTGACTTGTTTATTTTCAAATTTTAACTTGCAGGTTGACGTTTTTGTCTTATCGGGAAATGGGGTCAGGTTAGGGTTAGGGTTAGGGTTAGGGTTAGGGTTAGGGTTAGGATTAGGGTTAGGGTTAGGGTTATGGTTAGGGTTAGGATGGGGGATAGGTTAGGATTAGGGCTGGGATAGGACCAGTTTAGGGGACAGCACACAGACGTAACAGGAGCTCGATGGAAACCGGAAACGTGGGGGGGGGCCACTGGAGGTGGCACAGGCGAGTTAGGATTAGGTAAAGAGTTCCTCCCCCGAAGGAGAGGAACAAAGGCACGGTCCTACCATCCTGGCCCGCACCCCACAACCAGCTCCAGAGCATCCTGCCCGTTGCGGCCGCACCCGCCATGCTGGCCAGGACTAATTAGGGCTTAATAAAGATCATTTTTGACCTTGAACGCGTGTTTGTGCTTATTGTATGCTTGTTTTTGATTGCACTTTACCTATCCGGTCGCCTTTGTTATATAATTAATAAGTGAGTCTCGATTTGGCATGTAAGATTGACAGCTGCGCTTGCGTTCAACTAAATATTCGTACCTCGCACCTAATTCATCGACTCCCCTATCTGGGTGGAGCGAGAGCATCTTGCTCTGTGCGGCATCCATGCGCTCTCCTATCTGGGTAGAGCGTGGGTAAATTACTATTTGTTTCCAATTGGTTTTGTACCGGCGTCATTTTGCGCTAAATTTTGTTCATCTGTGTGGCCATCGACAACGTTTCGGCATCTTTTGTGCCTTCTTCAGGTCTGGCACACAGGAATTGCATCTAAATTTAGTTTAGTTTCATCACATGGGGAGCTGCTTCCTCCTCCACGGCCGCATCGAGACTGAGAGCTCCTGCTCCGAACGGTGCTTATATACACTCCTCCAAGTGGGCGGAGCCAAAGATTTGCGCTTGTTTCTTTAGCATAGTAACTTGTTTTCTTGCAGGCACCGATTGGGCGTGGATATGTGATCTCCGGATTAGGTAAGTATATTTTTGTTTTGGGTAAGTATTTACTTTTAACTGCTTTTTTTGCTTTTTTTTGTCCCAAATAATGCTTATTTGCAATTGTTTACATTCAAATTTGATAGGTATGCACATTTTTTTGTTTTGGGTGAGTATTGTGATTTTATTTGAGGTAAGTATTTACTTTTAACTGCCTTTTGGTCTCAAATAGTGCTTATTTGCAATTATTATTCAAATTTGTGTTTACGTTCAAATTTTGACTTGTTTATTTTCAAATTTTAACTTGCAGGTTGACGTTTTTGTCTTATCGGGAAATGGGGTCAGGTTAGGGTTAGGGTTAGGGTTAGGGTTAGGGTTAGGGTTAGGGTTAGGGGGTTAGGGTTAGGGTTAGGGTTAGGGGTTTAGGGTTAGGGTTAGGGTTAGGGTTAGGGTTAGGGGTTTAGGGTTAGGGTTAGGGTTAGGGTTGGGGTTGGGGTTAGGGGTTAGGGTTAGGGTTAGGGTTAGGGTAGGGGGGGGGGTTAGGGTTAGGGTTAGGGTTAGGGTTAGGGTTAGGATTATGTAGGGAGTTCCTCCCCCGAAGGAGAGGAGCAAAGGCACGGTCCTACCATCCACGCCCACGTCCGACAACCAGCCCCAGAGCACCCTGTCCGTCGTGGCTGCGCCAGCCATGCTGGTCAGGCCAAATTGGGCTTAATAAACAAGTATTTGTGTTGTAATTGTTGTTTGTTTTTGATTTTACTTTGCCTATCCGGTCGCCTTTGTTATATATGTAATAAATGAGTCTCGATTTGGCATGTTAGATTGACAGCTGTACTTGCTTTCAAATTAGTCGTACCTCGCACTTAATTCATCAACTCCCCTATTTGGGTGGAGCGAGAGCATCTTGCTCTGTGCGGCATCCATGCGCTCTCCTATCTGAGTAGAGCGTGGGTAAATTATAATT